>NC_082734.1:12377787-12479030 GCF_030144855.1 Hypanus sabinus
AAAGATCACCTCTCCAACTGTTAAGCATGGGGGTGAATCAATCATGCTTTGGGCTTGTGTTGCAGCCAGTGGCACGGGAAACATCTCACTGGTAGAGGGAAGAATGAGTTCAATTAAATACCAGCAAATTCTAGAAGCAAGCATCACACCCTCTGTAAAAAAGCTGAGGATGGCTTCTACAACAGAATAATGATCCTAAACACACCTTAAAATCCACAATGGACTACCTCAAGAGGCGCAAGCTAAAGGTTTTGTCATGGTCCTCAGCCCCCCCAGCCTAAACATTATCGAAAATCTGTGGACAGTCCTCAAAAGAGCAATGCATGCAAGACGGCCCAAAAATCTCAAGAGAACTAGAAACATTTTGTAAGGAAGAATGGGTGAAAATCCGCCAAACAAGAATTGAAAGACTTTTAACTCGCTACAGAAAGCGTTTACAAGCTGTGATACTTGCCAAAGGGTGTATTACTTAGTAAGCAGGGTGCCCAAACTTTTGCTTCAGGCCCTTTTCCTTTCATGTTATTTTGAAACTAAAAGATGGAAATAAAAAAGTAATCTTGCTTAAAATATTAAAGAAATGTGTCATCTTGAACTTTATGCCTTTTGGAAATCAGTTCATCTTTTACTGGCTTAGCTATTCACAGAATCAGAAATTTGGACCAGGGGTGGCCAAACTTTTGCATGCCACTGCATGTACTCTGATAATAAACTTACTATGAACTATGTCCATAAAAGAAAACTAATCGAACTAACTGTTCAGATCTAGATTTCTTGCAACCAAAATAAATGCAAGCAAAGCACATTTTCTGTTCTACAAAACCAGGTTCTACAACCTAGTACCTAAAAGAAAAGGTTACCTCAAAGAACTGTTGAAGTCTGCACTAATTTCAGCCCATGGTGCCATATCCATCATATCCAACTCTGTGTCTCTACTCACTATTGTTCAACAGAGGCTACTCATTTCCTATACTACTGTGTCCTTACCAGTCATCGTCTCTGAATTACATATTAAAAGCTTAATCACATTTCAAACATGGAGTATTACCACAACAGGCAAATATGAGCCATACGGTATAGAGAATAATATGACTATTTCATCCTTCAAAATTAGCATTACAAATTAACTTATGACTAAGCAGAAGGAACAAATATCAGAAAGCAGTGATAACAGCACTGATCTGATTTTCACAATCCTAGCTAAAGCAGCTTTGCCCATTCTAAACTGGATAAGCAGCAATGAAACAAGCTTTATCTGTCATAATCTGGAACAGATTATGTGACGTTGGATCAAGGAGTGTGTGATGCAAATCGCATCCAATTTATAAAACATGCTGAAAGAAAGATTCCTCTCCATATTATTCTCAAATTACTGAACAGGCTTTAAGAACAAAAATCACGGGAAACAACCAGCATTCCTTCTATGTTAATTGTTTATTTTCATCATGATTTTATTTATTTAGACCATGTTTCCTTCTGAATAGATTCCACAGAATTCTATAAAAGTGCACTAACTTCATACATTATAAAACTAAATCCTAGAATTACCCATGTTTATTACATAAAATAGGTTACATTTAATAAGTACTTGGGGAAAATGTATTTTTAATACACAGCATTAACATTCCACTTCTTGAAAAACAGGTTAACAGTAAACAAAACACATCACATGACAAAAGGAAAATGAAATTTCACTAGACTTCAAAGGAGAAAGCATTCAATGGACAACCAGAGCCTGTAAGGCTGTACCCTGCCAATTACATGACTGAAAAACGTTTTTAAGATTTGAATCTAATGAGGCAGTTTTAATTGATAACCCTTAAAAAAGGTTTATATGCAACATACACGAAATGCTGAGTTCTTCCAGCATTGTATGCTTGGATTTCCAGCATCCGCAAATTTTCTTTTGTTTGAGGAAGGTTTATATGAATATTTTCATGATTGTACAAGATTATTAACAAATTAACCCAAAGTCAAGGAAAAGCCCCCTTGTCCTAACAAAACATCTCAACCCAATGAACATTGTATTGAATCAGAGGTAAGAATACTAGTAATATTAACTATAAAATGTTCATCAATTTTAGTTTGTGTCTGTGATCTTGGTTTTAATTTGAAATTAAGATTGGATTTTACAAATTACCCATTTATTTGACAGATGTCCTTAGAATTTTTGCTCATAATTCAGCCTGTTATTGTTATAAACTTTACCACTTTATTCACATTGACAATATTCAAGTTTTCTTCAATTTGGTGAAGAGGATTAAAATTCTTTTATTCCTTTTCCCAGTTCCACTCATTAAGTCAATGGCCAAATATCCTACCTTGACTTGAAAGTCAAAAGTGCCGAAAACAAAAACTCTCAATTCATAGCACTGAAAAAAAAGATTATATCTGCAATGCAGAACAAGTGTAATTATTCTCAAAACAAATTATTTTTCCATAAACTGAGATATCTAAGCCTCTTGGGTATTCTCTTACTATAGGAATGTCACGAGCCAAAGGATGCACACAACTCAGCGTCATAGGTGCCATTTTATTTATTGTAGGAGGCTATGTAGATCCGGAGTAGAATCTAAAATAAACTTTAAGTTAATTCTGAAATACACAGCATAGATGCTCAAAGAATTGAGAGATAAATTAATTGTTTTCACTGCTATGAATCATTGAACAAAATTTACAAAAGCTGATGCTGATGTCTTTTTTAAATTTTACAATCAAACATACATGAGATCAGTGCTTTTTTCCTTAACAGATCAAGCAATATTAATATTCTCAGCTCTAAACCATGACAAGTTATATACATCTGTATTTTTAAGCCTACAAATTACATGAAGTTTTTTTTTTGCTCATCTTTATGTAAGAGTTACAACACTGCAAGCACATGGATTAAGTACAGCAGTTTAAGTACAGTAATTGATCCAAATGCATGCCTGGTAAACATTAGCGTATGAAGCATACTGTAAAATCAGAGCTGAATATAATCCTGTCCACACCTAACCTTCACATGTATATGTCCAAATGAGGTATCTGACAACAACCAACTTCAACAGTTTACAACACATATCTTTTCCTAGCACAGAGGCACTACTGTGCTCCTTCACTTATCCCCAAGTGTGATGAGCTAAATCAAAACGAGTTAATTGATAAACAACATTGCACCACAGTACAAAGTAAACAGCTTTAGTCCAGTTGCCCTAAAACACAGAAACAGATCAATCCAATGAATTGAGCAAATATTTATTTTCCTGTCGGAGGCAGTACAATGTATGTAATCTAACAAAAAGAAAATCAAAACACCATTCCCTGATCAGTGTTTCCCAATGGTTCCAATAACTTTATTCTATACTGAGCTGGGAAATGTGTTCTTTAGGCCATTCCTCAAGTTTAACAATAACTCTCTACTCCACTTCACAAGCACCTGATGTGTAAATAGCAGACATCCATCCCACAGAACGGGTCTGTGATGCCTTAGCTTGTCAGGTGATGCACTCTGATGAATGTACTCAAAACCAACCTGTATGTTCCATCTCTACTTGGAGTGATCAAGAGCTTAGAATTTTCAGAGATAGATAAAGAAGGCTTTGAGAACATCATTGACTTATTTCCTCTGTCCGCCTAGTAATCTTTTTATACATTGGAACAGAGGGTCTGTTTTTGGAAGTCTGGTGTCTTTGTTGACACCACACAATATGCTCAATATTGACCAACAGCATATACCAAAAGGAAATAACAAGTGCTATCATTTGAATTTCAGCAGGATGTAAAAATCTTCTAAGCATAAAAAGCCATTACTATAATAATTACAGTCATCTAATTCTCAAGCCCTGAAATCCTTTTCCAGAATCTGTCACTTTGATCAAACTTTTAGTCGCTCTTTACTACTTCCTTCATTGGCTCTTGTCAACTTTCTCTTTTTCTGAGGATGTTCTCCTAAAGTTTCTATATCAATGCAAGATGGTGTATAAATGTTCCCTTGGCAAATATGAACACAAAGTATTCGAGATTGCAAAGGCAAGTGTGAACCACTGATGGTTACATACTGTATATCACTAATCATCTTTATACTGGGAGACATTTATGGCATGCAGTTAGGAACTTTACCTCCTTTTTCATTGAGTCTGGGGTGGATTTGGCCACTCTTCCAGAATGTCATCATGTAATCTGAACTAGCACTGCAGCACCAAAGAACACAATCCAAAACATACTTCCCCATTCAAAACTAAAGCATGGATGATCCGTATTTTAACAGACACTGGTTCCACATCCATCAAATCCTGTTTATTAAAATAATTTACAAGCAAATTTTTTTTACATCAAGGTGCTAACATTCTCATTTAACCCAGAGATGTATTTTCTATCATATTGCCCCTAAATAATGTTAAATTTCATACATCAATCTTAGAAGATAAAGAAAGTTCTCTGATAACTAGGCTAATGTTTTCTTTTAATGAAATTATTTAAAAAGTTAAAGGATCAGTCTCATCTTTGATGATTAAATATTGTTATATATAAAATATGCACAATATTTGCCAATAAGTGTAATATAACAACATTAATAAAATTTGCACCTAACAAACCTTGGATCATTCAGATGCATCCGATGAAATGTGACTGGTTTACCTCCCACTAGGTTTTGATGATTCCCATATTAGCCAAATGGCCACACAGGAACACTTTGCAACAATGAATGCCACATCATGCAGGACAAAGCTCAAATTCCCAACATTTTTCATTGTTGTCACTTGCTTATCATTACATTCCATGTGTATATCAATCCTCAGGAACCAATGTCTTTCCCTACTTCCCCACCAAAAAACAGATTTCACATCCAAGCAATATTACTTAAGTCCACTGAAAGCTGAAGACTCATTTTCTATATATTGAAGATAGACTTTCATAAAGCGCACTCAGCTAGAAGGTGCACAACTCAAATCTACATGACATTCACAATAATGAAAAGTGAAATATTGGGATTCTATCCAGTAAACCACAGATCAAAGCAGTATTTTTTTTTTACTTAACTACTTCCTGCTCAGACTGAGTGGGTTGGGTTGTGGGCTGTTGATCGGAATAAAAGAACCAACAAGATGCAACATTACAACATTTTTGGTCATTTGCTTTCCTTTTAAATACTTCAGACTGCTATGAAACTACATCCACTAAATTTACACAAGGAAAAATGTAACTCGTACAATAAAATTATTCCAGTTTTCTCTTCACATCTATGAATATGAGACTAATATAATTCCTTGCTGAAACTCAATTTAAATATCACATCTATTGCAATTAATTCACTCACAAAATCAACTACCTGCAGCTCAAATTCATTTGGGTCTAAAACTTCAAAACTAGAGAACTTTACCTTTTCTGGGTTTCCTTTTTGGACACAATGAGGGTTTTAAAAACTCCATGCATCTTATAATGTGCACTGTATAGCTGGCCTAACCTCACATCCGCTTCTTACAACCTCCTTCCTCACTATGAGCTCAAAAAAACCCAGAGAAACCTTCTTGGACAGAGTTCCAATTAGGAGCACCTCAAGAGACGGTAATAAACGAAAGACGACTTGCACACATACTGGACAAATGCATGTATTCTCAAGTCCTCACACGCTCTAGTGCAGAGAAATGTTCCTGACAGAGGCCACCATCACTTGGAAAAACAAAGTGGGGGCTCTGTCTCCTGCCCCGGGAAGTGACACTGTCAAGCGCATCAACCTCACCCCTTCCCTAAACACTTGGCCCGACAGTGGGGTATACTTTACCCGGTGAAACTATGTTAACTTGAGCCACAAGTCGTGGGATTTTGTTTTAAAGGAGAAGGCTGCCTTTATGGGTAAGCGATACAGACGCTCGTCTGAGTGTGTACAATAAAGGCTCTATGGTTCCTTTTCACTGAAAGTTGTGGTGACCAACGTCGTCGAAGGCAAAATGGAGCTCAGTACAGACCAGCCTTTACTCTTTGGGAGTAGGGTGGAGGAAAGGAAAAGGATCCCTCTGGGCCCGGCCAGGCTCCTAGGAGCCCCCAAACCCCCTGTGTGCCGGCCTCTCTCCCGGAGGGAACCCTCACCCCAACCCCCGCCTCTCTCCCGGGGGGAGAGGCCCCATCGGTCCCGGACCCATCCTCACTTCCCCCCCACCCCAAGCCCGTCTCCGGCCTCTCTCCCGGCCCCGGTGGGGGCACCACCGCCCACTGCATTCGCTTCTCCTGCCTACCTGTGCGGCCTCGCTGCTCATCCCGTTCTCTCCCGGGTTCACGCTGGCTTCCAGCCGCTGTCTCTTCGCCTCGGCCGCCGCTGCGTCTCCCGGCTCGTCTCGCTTCAGCCCTCGTAACATTCGCTCGGGGCCAGGGCCGGGCCCGGGGCCGAACCCCCCACCGGCCACCGGCTCCGCCGCCATCAGCCTGCACTCAGAGGAAGGGGGATGGATGGGGTGGGCGGTGTTGTCGGACGCGGGGTAGTGGCGGCAGCAACACGGGGCCGAAGGCGAGAGAGACCGGACGACCGCACGGGGTGGACCCAAAAAAAATCTACAATTAAACAAAAAAAATACTTCTATCCCCCTCCCTCCAAAGCAGGGCGCAAATCTACACCCGGCAATTTCACACAGCCAAGCTCACAGCGCTGCCAACCGCGCCGAGTTTTACCCCCACACACACACACACACACACAGGGATAGCGAGCGGGAGCGGAAAACAATCTTCAAAAAAAATGGCCCAGATTCGGCGCGCTCGGCGCGTGCCTGTAAACCCCCCCCCCCCCGCGCGCCACCGTGCACCCGGGCGCGAGCACGAGCACAACCCCTCGGCCGCTGGTACGGTACCCGGCACGCGCGCGCGGGCGCCCTCTGCCGGGCGGGCGGGCGGGCGACGCGACGCCCCGCCCCGCCGTCCGGATGGGAATGCTGACGTCAGCCGGGTAATTCCCTGGATATGGGCCGCAGTGTGCCGCGTGGAGACCTATCGCTTTCCGGCAGGACTCGGGAAACTTCGGCGGTTAAGTTGGGCCCCGGGTTTGTGGTTGAGGGACACGGGAGAGCCGTTGCCAAGGTGACTTGGGAACACGCCTCCTTGTCCCCGGCTCTTGGACCGCGGGCGCCGCCACAGGCCGGAGCTGGCACCGCAAGAGTTGCCTCAACCTCCACCACGCGGCCCCTCGAGCCTGCTGAACCATTTAAAGGGCTCATGGCTTAAAGACCTCGATCGCCAAAGATCTGTCTCATTCATCCATAGAACCGAGGAAACTGAACCTTCTGTCCAACTTGTCAAGATGCATAGCTGGAGGAACTCGGCTGGGCACCATTTCACTGCGTTCCTTCACTATTTTCTATCACAATAGATTTCTTTGTCTGCACTCTCTTGTGTCTCTATTTGGACCATCCGTCTAAACCTTTTCTATCCATGTATTCTTCTAAACGTCTTTTAAATATTAATATACCTGCCTCAACCACAGCCTCTGAAAGCTTATTCCATATAGGCACCACCCTGTGTGAAAGTTTCCCCTCTTAGCTTAAACGTGGTTCTCAACCTCTTTTATAGCATTAAGACCATAAAGACATGCAAGCAGAATTAGGCCATTCAGCCCATTGAGTCTGCTCCGCCATTCCGTCATGGCTGACCCCGGACCCCACACGCCTGCCTTTCCTGTCATATCCTTTGACGCCCTGACCAATCAGGAAACTATCAACTTCCACCTTAAATATACCCACGGACTTGACAGAGCATTCCACAGATCCACCACACTCTGGCTAAAATTAACTGAGGGGTCCGTGTACCCCAAATTGAGAACCGCTGCCTTAATCTATATCCTCTAGTTTTAGATTGCCCTACTCTGGGGAAAAGTAGACAGACTATTTGGTTCATATACGCCCTTTGTGTGTTGATGCACAAGGTCACTCCTCGGCTTCCTACAAGGCAAGCAAAAATCCCTTGCGAACAAGCTGTATTTTCAGCTGATGTCAGTCAGGTGGATGGAAAGGGCACAAAAGATAGAACCCTGGGGATTCTGAAAGATAACAAAATGGATGTAGAAAGAGAAAGCACAGAGATGACTTTGTCTTTGATTGCAGTCCTTTGAAAGTTTAGGAGTCCTTCCATCTCGGTGTGCAGCTACTTTCGGAAGGTCACAGACTTACGGAGCATGGAAACAGCTCTTCAGCCCATCAGCTGCATATCAGCCATCGTCTATACATTCTCACTAGTTCCATATTAATCCCACTTCTCTCCATTCTCCCCGCAATCCCATCAATTCCATCCAAATCCTATAACTCGTCCACACACAAGGGAAAATTTACCTTGGACAATTATCCCGCCAGCCTGCGCTCAGATTCTGGTTTAATACCACCAGAAATACGTCATGAAATTTGTTTTCTTTGTAGCAGAAGCACAACATGATACATAATACCAGAGAAAAATAAACCATGAATGTATGTTAGTTAAATAAATAGTGCAAAAATACAAAAAGTAGTGAGGTGGTGTTCATGGGTTCAATGTCCATTCAGAAATCGGATGGCAGAGGAGAAGAAGCTGTTCCTGAATTGTAGAATGTGTGTCTTCAGGCTCCTGTAGCTCCTCCCTGATGAAAGTAACAAAAAGAGAGCATGTCCTTAATGATGGATATCGCCTTTTTGAGGTATTGATCCTTGAAGGTGTCTCAGATACTACAGAGGCTAGTGCCAAAAATAGAGCTAAGTTCACAATTTTCTTCTTTTAATCCTGTGCAGTAGCTGTACTCCCCCCACCCCCACCACCACCACCCCCAGCATATCAGCTGGTGATGTAGCCAGTTAGAATGCTCTCCATGATTCATCTGTAGAAATTTTTCAGGGTCTTTGGGGACGTACCAAACCTCCTCAAATTACTAATGAAACATGGCCACTGCCATGCCTTCTTTGTAGCTGCATCGATATGTTGGGTCCAGGAAAGATCCTCAGAGATGTTGACACTCAGAAACTTGAAAATGCTCATTCTTTCCACTTCTGATCCCTCTATGAGGACTGGCGTGTGTTCCCTCATCTTACCCATTCTAAAATCCACAATCAGTTCTTTGGTCTTACTGACAATGAGTGCAAGTTTGTTGCTGCACCACCACTTGGCTAGCTGATACATTTCACTGCCAAACACCCTCTCGGCGCCATCTGAAATTCTGCCAACAATAGTTGTATCGTCAGCAAATTTATAGATGGCATTGGAGTTGAGCCTAGCCAAACACTCCTTTGGGATGTGGGAGGAGACTGGAACACCCAGAGAAAGTCCACATGATCTCAGGCAGAATAGACAAATTCCACCCAAACCCAATGAATTACCATATCCTACAATTCCCCACATGTGCTGCTGTTACATGAGCCTAGAATAGTGCACACAGGTCAGCTCTGAATACTTGGAAACAATATATGTGAAGTTCTGGAAGAGTACAAAGAGTCCCTAACCTCTAGAGATTAGAAAAATGAAAGGTGCTGTTACTGAAACATGCAAAATTGTTGCTGACTTCTCAGGGTGGATGGGAACATATTATAAGCTTGGCTCAAATCAGGAGGGAACAGTCTTCAGACAAGGCGTTGGCAATTTGGAACTGAGGCAAGATAAAATATCTTCTCCAACCATTTGAGCTGAGGAGGGTCAGTCACTGATCATTTTTGAGACAGAGATTTATAGATTTTTTTGGATATTATAGGAATCAGATTCTGTGGGGCTATGATTACTATTTTATTGAATAATAGAACAGCCTCGAGGGGCACACAGCCTACACACCAGCGCACAAACCAGCTGGTTTCTCAAGAACTAAGTTATGAACATGTCCCACTCGGACATGACTGTCCATGGCCTCCTCTACCGTCAAGATGAGGCCACACACAGGTCGATGGAGCAATACTTTATCTCCTGCCTAGGTAGCCTCCATCCTGCCAGCATGAACATCCAACTCACTGACCTCCGTTGATACCCCTGCCTCCTACCCTTACCTCCATCCCTATCTATTATTTTAGTCTGATTCTCTTTCTCTCTCTTTTTTCCCCCTCACTATAATCTCCCCCCAGCCCTACCTTTCTTTCTCTTTTATTTCCCATAATTCTCCACCTTCCCCCTAGCCCATTTCCCTCCAGCCTATCACCTCCTAGCTCTCTACTTTATCCCTCCCCCCACTTCTTATCCCCCCCCCCTCGACCATCCCATGTTATTTCACTCCTGATGAAGGGTTTCGGCCCAAAAAATCATTATTACCTCCTCCCATAGATGCTGTCTGGCCTGCTGAGTTCTGCCAGCATTTTGTGTTTTTTTATGATGTTATAATGGTATGATTCTATCCTGAAGCAAGCCACACAGCACAGAAAAGGGATCTTTAGCCAACCAAAATCCACACTGCCTTACACTAATCACACTTTATTCTCCATTAAATAACATCTGTACTCAATCATACTCACTTATTTATGGCGGCCGGCGGTGTAGTGGCATCTGCACCGGGCTGTGAGATGAGTGGTCCGGGGTTCGAATCCAGCCAGCTCCTTTCACGTTTTCCATCCGTGCTGGATTGAGCATCAAACTCTGAACTCAGTTTTGTAAATAAACTTTCAAGATGAACAAAAGTTAATCTATCTAGCTCAGGAATATGGGAAGAAACCACACAAGATAAAAAAAAAACAAGCAAGCTGCGAATCAGGTTTATTGTATTTGATGTAGCGGTATTTGCCAAGCCCACAGACATTTCCTCACCGTTCAGGGTGCAGTTTCTGGTGTGCTGGTGCCTCACAAGCACTCCCAAAGAGAAACTCCGACTGTGCACTGTGGATTTCATCTCGACTGCTGATGCAAGCTCAGTGGCCACCGTAACATCAAAAGCCTCGACCCGAGCTGCCATTATTCACCACCATCCTAAATCAGGTCCCAGATTGTTGTGAAATTCTTTGTCTTGCACAGCAGCACAGCCAATACCTGAGGTCAGGACTGAACACGGGTCACTGGAGACATGATGCGACGTGGCAGCTGTATCTTGATCCCTTTCTTCTGCTTTTCTGCAAAGATGCTGAGAATGTCCAATAGATTGAGATATCTTAAATTAGAATCAAATGTTGTTATGGATAACAGGGAAGAAAAGGGAAAGGCAGAAGGGTGGAATGCAGAGAAGATTGAATGACTAATGCCAGAGAATCTGCAGATGCTGGAAATCCAAAGCAACATGCACAAAACGCTGGAGGAGCTCAACAGGGCAGGCAGTATCTATGGAGAAAAGCAAACAGTCGACGTTACGGGCTGAGACCCTTCATCAGGACTGGGAAAAAAAGATGAGAAGTCAGAGTAAGAAGAGAAGAAAGAAGTACAAGGTGGTAGGTGTTAAGTGAAACTGGGAGAGGAGGAGGGGTGAAGAGCTGGGAAGTTGACTGGTGAAAGAAATAAAGGGCTGGAGGAGGGGGAAATCTGATAGGAGAGGGTAGAGGACCATGGATGAAAGGGAAGGAGGAAGAGCACCAGAGGGAGGTGATGGGCAGGTAAGGAGATAAGTTGAGAGAAGGAAACGGAAATGGAGGAATGGTGAAGGGGGGGTGGCGAATACCAGGAGTTTGAAAATCAATGTTCATGCCATTAGATTGGAGGTTACTCAGACATAAGGTGCCGTTCCTCCAACATGAATGCGGCCTCACCACAGCAGTAGGGGATGGGACTGGCGGAAGGAGAATGGCAAGAAAAATTTCTAGCAGACAGAGCGTAGGTGCTCAGTGAAGCAGTCTCTCAACCTACATCGGATCTCACGATATACAGGAGGACACACTGGGAGCACCGGATACGGTAGATGATCCCGACAGACTCACAGGTGAAGTGTCGCCTCACCTGGAAGGGCTGTTTGGGGCCCTGAATGGGTAAAATGACAAAATGGGTGAGAGTGCAAAGTGAAATAAGCCGCAGTGGGTTAGGGAGGCATATTGGAAAAGCAGAGTGATCTGAAAATGTTAAACACCCTGCTTAATCCAGAAGTGAACCTCGTCAGAAGATAAAATCTTCAATGGACCAATGGCATGTCAGAAAGGGAGAGAGAGGGAGGCTCAAAGTGACAGACAACAGGAGGCACAGTCGCAATTACGAGCTAAATAGAAGTGTGCTACAATGCCGTCACTAAATCTGAATTTGTTCTCCAAGAGCAGGGATTTTCAACCTTTTCTTTATGTTATGGACCCCAGGTTGCGAACACTTGTTTTAAAGTAAAGGACAACATATTATGAAAAGTGAATTCAGTATTTTAAATAAAGGCATTCTAAATGTAATGTACATTTTTCCTTCATGCAGGAAGAAAATTTGGTGGCTTGATGGCAACGTGGGTGACATAAAGAGTGTGTGTACTCTAACTCTTTCAATTCTTGGGAAAGGGGATGGGTAACAGGGCTAATTGGGCAACATACCAAGGAGATCATGAAGGAGTAGGGAAGGTGTTTGATGGTGGCTTCCCATTGAAGGTGTCCAAAATGATAGGACAATCTGCAGGACGGTGGGGAAGGGAGGTGAAGAGACAGGGAATTATTGAATGGAAATGGAGTCCTTACAAGAAGCAGTGTGATAGGATCTGTGGGGTATCTGTTGAAGGAGGGGGCAGTAAAACTCTATTGTGATCCAAAGTGAGAGGGAAAGGGGGTAGGAGGAGAACTCCCAAAAAACATGGGAGAGGCTGAGATGGAAAGAAGCTTGTGATGTGGAAAAAAACATCAGTTGATACCGAATGGCAAGATATGCATAGAAAACAAGATGGAAGGGGCAAGTTTGTGAAGCAAGTGTGGACAGTAGAATCGATGAAACAGTCAAGAAATCAATCATCAATGTGACCAGTAGAGAGGAGGAGAGGGAAACCTTGGAGTAAAACTAAGAATCTTTCCACAGAAAGAATGGCAAGTCATTTCTGGCATTTAATTGCAAGTATTTTGGCTTGCCTTCCCCTTTCAAAGAAAAGTTATTCCATTTTTTCCAAAGGCCTCTTGGCATTAGGATTATCAAACAGCCCTTTCTCATTGCACAAGATCCAAAATAGCCTTTACGATACATGGTTCCTCAAAATGTTTACATAGAAAAGCACACAAACTCATCTTCCACATTATAGTGGAATTTGATTTTTCCTATATATAGTCACCCATAATTACTGTATTATTCCTGACACACACCTTAATTTCCCAATTTATGCCACATCCAATATTACAACTTCGATTTGACACCGTATCAAGAGATCTTATTAAGTTTTCCTTTTTCTTAGTTTGACCTACATTGATTCTAGTGTTACATCTAGACCTGTCACACCAAGATCATTTCTTGATTCTCTCTCTTACTAATTCTGTGACATCAACGCCTCTTCCTGTTGTCTGTCCTTCCTCAATGTCACATATTATAGGATATTTAGGTTTTGGCTGTGGTTACTCTATAGCCGCAATTCCATTATGGGAATGAGAGCATTAGTACCATAAATCTGTTTCTATCACTATGAATGTACTTTTCGGCATTTAATTTTTCCCTCATTATCTGTGCAGTTGAAGTGCCCATTGTGTCCTCTGCAACCCCACTGGACTAAATCCAAGATCATCACTTTGTTTCATTGGTGTAATCTACAATCCATCAATTTCTCTCCTTGTTCCACATTCCACCAACTCCTCCTTCTGGTTCACGGCCAACAATTTCCCGTCACTGGCAAGAGAAAATCTGCAGGTGCTGGAGGCTGTGCAATCAGCACTTTGGAGGTGTCCGAGGCCATTGGAACCTGCATTGATGGCAGTGGAGTCCGGGTCTTGAGTCTTCTCTGGGATTGTTAGAGCCGTTGAGGTCAGCAGCAGGGATCGCACTGCTGGTTCCTCAGCCTTGGCCACATCTGCTCCACTGACCAGACCTCCCTCCCTCCCTCTGGTTCCCTGTTCCTTTCAACCAAGTCTATGGTTTTCACTACACATTTTTAAATCACAGCAGCTTACATGGCAGGAGGCAATTTAGCACTCTGTGGATAAGCCATCTCTTTGAGTTATTTGTCCAATTCTTCAGCTTTTCTATAGTACCTCTAATTTCATTCTCCTTTCAATTACAAATCCAATATTCCCCCAATCCTTTTCCTGATTTTTGCAGTTATTGTTCTCGTTTTAATCATCACATTCCAAGTTTATTTTCCTTCAGATATCGAACAATGTTTTCTTGGACCTGATGAAAAATCATGAAAGAAGTATAACATTCCAATTGATTACCCTTCCTTTGTAGCTTTCCTGTCCTTGTTAACATTGGCAGCTCAACGTGTGTGTACTCTTCATCATATCTGAGATACTGCATCAAAGTTCATGATACATTATACAAGAAACACGAAACTAAGAAACCTCAAAAGAGCACATTAAAAAAGACCATCAAACACCAAAGCAAAGAGGGAAAAAAAGTAAATTGTGCAAACAATAAAGGTTAGTCATTGGGATTCAGAGTTGAAGTTTCACGAAAGGCACGAAGCCAGGCATCACTGCAGCTGAAGCGGCTGCAGCCTGAGTTCAGCACAGAGCCGAGTAAACGTCGAGACCACAGACGAGAAGCCAGGCATCACTGCAGCAGGCCACCAACACTGGGACAGCACAGATGAAAACTGCACAAAAAGAAGATGGACTCCTCCCCCACCCCCACCACATTCCCTCAACTTTATCAGGCAGTGGAATCAAGAAAGAAGTATGCACCGTAAACTGGACTTCCATTGTGAAATTGTAAGCGGCCAAAACCTCACCTGCCAGACAGAGTTCTAAATTTGGAAATTCTTTTCCAATATCTACATCTCCCTTACTCTCCATACACTCCAGTTCTGCCCAACTCCTCCCCCGTCCTGAATCTACACACCTCACCACTCTGCACCCCCACCATCCCCCTTTAAGATACTCCTTGATTCTTCCTTTCCCTTGGTCACCTGGCCTAATATCCCCTATTATCACAATTCAAGGTTGTTTAATATTATTTCCTGTACACAAGTGTACAGGAGAATGAAATAATTGTTACTCCGGATCCAATGCAGAGCAAAAAAAAAGAACAAGGAACATAAATAATAATAAAAAACACTATAAATATAAATACATAAGATAGCTTATATGCATAGATTGATTGCATGCTCATAAAGTGATGTTAGGCACAGGAGTGTCTGTACATAATGGTGACACAGGAAATTATAAAGTCGTGGTGCTTGGGGTTGAGTAGGTACTGCTTGGGGAATGTATCAAAGTCCTCATCCTAGAAGTAACTCAATGCTGTGAGCAAGCATACACCAATGATAGTCAACGCTTAGATTGAAGGAGCAACACCCCATTTTCCATCTGGATAGCCTCCAAACTGATGGCACGAACATCGAATTCTTCAACTTCTGGCAACTTTTCCCCCTCCAACCGACCCTTGTTCCATTCCCCTCCCTGGCCTGCCTCTTGCCTATTCTCTACTCCTCACCTGCCTTTCATCTCCCCTTGATGCCCCTCCTCCTCCCCTTGCTCCCATGATCCACTCACCTCTCCTATCAGATTCCATCTGCTCCAGTCCTTTACCTTTTTCACCCACCAACTCCCGCTTCTTATTTCATTACCCCTCCCCACCCTCTTCCTTTTATCTGGTACTCCATCCTCCTCCTCCTCCCTCCTTCCTATTCTGGCTTCTTCCTTTCCATTCCTGATGCAGGGCCTCGTCCTGAGATATCGGCTGTTTAGTCATTTCTATAGATGTTGCCTGACCTGCCGAGTTCCTCCAGCATCGTGTGCGCATTGTTTTGAATTTCCAGCGCCTGCAGAATCTCTTGTGTACACAAACAAGTGCTGTGCCACACAAGGTCAGCTGTAGGATGCGGTATTTTAATCATTGTGACTTATTTTGATTGCTGTACAATCTATAGATTGTCACACAACCTTGGTAGATCACTGTGGGGCTGTGGAGCCAAAACACGTCAGGATAGTCGATCTCCCAGCACTGATGCACGTCAACACCATATGAAGGGGGGTGGGGGAGATCACCAGCATATTTTAAACCAGGGTGATTCAGCAGGCTGCATTGCAAAAATTCACTTTTATAACCAAAGGGGATAACTTCACTCAACCTCACTTGCCCCATCATTGAAATGTGCCCACATCCTACAGACTTACTTTCAAGAACTCTTCATCTCATGTTCTCGATATTTATTGCTTATTTATTTATTTTTTGATTATTGCACAGTTTGTTGACTTTTGCACACTGAATGCTAAAGTTGGTGTGATCTTTCATTGATCCTATTATGGATTTATTGAGTATGCCCGCAAGAAAATTAATCTCAGGGCTGTGGATGGTGACATATATGTACTTTCATAATAATTTTACTTAGAACTTTGATCTGATTTGGTTACAGAAAATGCTATCTTCCTGGCTGAACGATGAAAGAAAATCCTAACCCTCACCGTCAGACCCCTGCAGAGGTACACGCGGCAGGAGAGGGCAGAGTCAATGATGGCCATTGTAGGCAAACACTGCTGCCCTCCACAAGATCAAGTAAGAGCCAAGTTTACAACTTCAAGAGCCAACGAGACAGGAGGTGAGAACATATAATGATGAAGTCTGCTGCAGCTTTGTAGAACTGAAGTTCTCCATCGTAATGTTCCAAGTTTCTTTATTTTTAACTGAAGCATCATACACAACAGATACATCTCGTGCCAGACAAAAATGAGCAACTGTTTGTAAATAACTGCCCTCCTGTTCAGCTTGGTGTGTCAGAACAATGACGATGGCTGTCACATAGTTCCCTCTCCTATCATACCATTTCATCTCTTCTCCCATCCTCCTCATCTCTCCTCTCTTTGTCTCCTTCCCACCTCTCCCCCAACGTTCCTGCCCGACTCACCTGCTAACCTCACCAGCAAGGACTCGCACTTTTCTCTCCTCACCCAGAACCCCCACCTTCGGCAGAGACCTCCTGTCGTCAACCAAGCCCCACCCCACCCCCAGCAACTGATCCTCAATATGCGTTAGTTCCTCCAGGAAACCTCTGCTAAGCCCTCCACTCAGGGAACACTCTGCATCCCCTTTCCTCACAGAACCTTCCTCCAGCTCTATCTTTCCTGGTTTCCCACCAAACACTCTCCACCCGGAACACCTACGTCCCCATCTCCTCCCCTACTAAATTCCCTTCATTCCCATGTCCTCACCCCTCCTTACCAATCACACACGCACGCACGCGCACCCGCGGTACACTTCCTTCCCCTGTCTCTCTCCACTACCTCTGTGTGACAGCTCTCCGCACATTGTGCTCTGGTTTCACCGTCCCGGAGGCTCAGCTCAGTTCAGCTGGTGAGTGGGCTGCAGAGGCCGACAGTCTCATCCATTACCTGGACCTCAAACATTTCTACCTGCGAAGGTAGATCGCCGGTCAAGTCCAGCTTCAGCTGCTTGTCTCGCAGCCGCTGGCCTCGTGCCCTCAGGATGGAGGAAATGCGGGCCCTCAGGCGGCTCTCCCGCTTCCTGCTCGCACGCAGATCCTTATTGACCTTCTCAAAGGCCTCCTTCAGGGCCTCCGCTCTCTTCTTCCAGACCAGCGGGCAGCCCACAGCGTAACTGTGCTCGGCAGAAACGTGAGCCGCTGGATTCAGGGATGCGCTGGGGATGCGTGCCATATACAGATCAATGGGAATGGGAGTCCTGACATTGTGTGGCTCTTCCTGGCAGCTGTCCGACACTTCAGTCAATGAGACGTCCTTGGAGGCTTCCTCAGAGCTTGCACTGTTGCTGAACTCCACCGGTTTTGCCTCCGTGTCCACCAGGTATATTACCGTGGGTGCCGAGGTCTCCAGCTCAGACTGGCTCGAGTAAAGCGGGACCTCGGTTAGCAACACTTTGTCCGGGCAGATGTTTCCATTCACGGTCTCCTGAGGAACGGAGTAATCCAGAACGTAGGCGGGAGCATCCGGGGAAATGCAGAAGCTCGTCTCCAGGCTGGGACTGGGATTCCCGAGATCCACATCAGGTAAGGCAACTTCGTTAGTGAGGCTGGGAGAGAGACAGGAGATGGGGTTTAATACAAGGGAAGCTTCACGGTGATATATCAGTGCCAACTTGCTCCCTTCCTGACACACAGACACGTCTCATCTATGCCCTTTCTCTGACGCACTCCTACAGCAAGAATTCATTGATATTCATCCAAAATGTTATCAGAGAAAACCCCAAATTCTGCCTCAAGTGACATCTATACTCAAACCACAATAGATACCATATGTAATATCATAACTGATCCAGTGGCAGTACAGTCATCATTATACAGCAAGGGAAACAGGCCCTTCGGCCCAACTGATCCATGCTGACCAAGATTCCCATCTAAGCTAACTGCATTTGCCCAAATTAGGCCCACATCTCTCGAAACCTTTCCTATCCACATACCTGTCCAACGTGTTAATTTTCTTGCCTCAACCACTTCCTCTGGCAGCTGATTCCGCACACTGACCACCATCTAGGTGAAAAGGTTGCCCCTCAGGCTCCCATCAAATCTCTCCCATCTTACTTTAAGCCTACAAACTGTCATTCTTGATCTCCCCACCTTGAGAATTTATTTTTTGACCTGTCCGTTACACCACTGTCATTAAGAGCAGCAATGAAGTTCGTCTACCTCTTTCTATACAAGGTTCTTCATCGCTGTTTCTGAAACAATTTCTTTTGAGCAGTCAGAGTTGTTAGTCCTCAGCTGAACCCCCGATCCTGGAGGACCGGTGGACCACTCTCAGTCTGGCCTCTACCCTTTAACCTGCTTGACATGGGTGACCCTACCAAGAGCCAAAGTAAAAGGCCCTGACGCCAACCAACATTGCCCTCTAGGTCATCGAGGCACGCAAGCCTCCAAACCCTACGACAAGGTTGCTGTCTTCTTGGAGGACCTTGGGAAAGAGTGTGCATTAACCCTACCTATGCCCCTCATGTCTCTATACACCTCTACAAGATCACCCCTTGTTTTCCTGTGTTCCAATGAATAAAGTCCCAGTCTGCTCAATCTCTCCACAACTCAGTCACTTGAGTCCTGGCAACATCCTCACAAGTTTCCTCCGCAGTTTTTCCAGCTTAATTACATCTTCCCTGTAGCACAGGGATTTCCAACCTGGGGTCCACAGACCCCTTAGTTAATGGTACGTGACCACGGCATAAAAAGGATTGAGAAACCCTGATCTGATAGAATGACCAAAGTTGGACACAATGTTCCAAATGTGGCCTCCCCAATGTGTTGTACAACTCAAACTTAACATCCCAACTACTACACTCAACATCCCAACTACTACATTCAATACCCTGACCAATGCCAGTGTGCCAAATGCCTTTTCCACCACTCTCTCCACCTGCAACACCACTTTCAGGGAACTTTTATATTTAGTTGTACAGTGAAGACTGTGCAGTCTCTATACTGACAACACCAACTTTCTAGTTGCTGCTTCTCAGCCACAAGAGACAGCAGGGAAGAACAGGACTCTGATTTCTGGTTAACAATCTGGTGTTGAAGCATTAGCCACTCACCATTCACTGGTAGCCACTGGCTCTGCTGCCTTTTCTCTGCTTGCCCTGGGCAATGCCACTTTTCCTCGGGGACTGGGTTGGAACAGTGTGGGGACAGCATCATCTCTCAGCCGGTGATAACCACTGCAAAACAGAAGGTAAACCATGAAACTCCGAAATGGAATGACACAGGTAAAGACATAATGCAATGGCATCGCCCTGCTGTAAGGAACCTGACTGAAAACAGAATGATTATCAGAATCAGGCTTACATGTGTTTTGTGGCAAGAATACACTAGAAGACATAAAAATTACTACAAGGTTCAAGATTGTTTCATGTCATTCCAGCACCCAGGGCGTGCCCTCTTCCCACTGTTAGCATCAGGAAGGAGGTACAGAAGCCTGAAGGCACACACTCAGCAATTCAGGAACAGCTTCTTCACCTCTGCCATCCGATTTCTGAACTGACATTGAACCCATGGACAATATCTCATTTAAATAAATATCTGTTTTTGCACTATTTTTAATCTATTTAATATATGTATATATTTACTGTACTCTATTTACCTTTTCTCAATATTATCATGTGTTGCATATGCCGCAAAGTTAACAAATTTCACAACACATGCCGGTGATAATAAACCTGATTCTGATTCATTTCCAGTACATAAGTTTAAAAGAGAACAAAATAATTGTTGTTCTGATGCAGCATATAAAAATACAAGATATAAGATAAAGAATATAATAATAAAAAATACAATAAATATAAATATATGTTAGCTTATATTCATGGATTGATTATATGTATGTAAAAGTTTTGCTAGGAACAGGAGTGTCTGTACATAAGGGAACTCTGATAAAGTATGTTGATAGGAATGTGGAGGGGTGGGTTAGTGGGTGGAGGTGTTGTCCAGCTTTACAGCTTGGGGAAAGTAGCTGATTTTGAGTCTAGTGGTCCTGGCTATGTCCTACGGGGATGCTACATAGCCTCATCCCAGTGGGAGTGAGACAAACGGTCCATGAGCAGGGTGGCTGGGATCCTCCATGATGTCACTGGCCTTTTCCCGGCATGTATGTCCTTGTTGGCAGGTAGGCTGATGACAGTGTTGCGGTGGGCAGTTTTGACTATCTGCCACAGCGCAGTTTCTGCACGATGGAGTAATGCAGCTTGTTATAAAGCTCTCTACTGTTCACCTTTAGGAGGTCATGAATATTGACGTGCACAGTTCAGCCAGCTTCTTCGGAAAGTAGAGGAGTTGTTGAGCGTGCTCAATTGTGTCTGATTTGTCCTAGGACTATGAGAGGTTGTGTGAGATGTGCACTGCCTGGAGTTTGAAACTGCTCAGTTTCCACTGCTGTGCCTCCAATGTTCAAAGTAAGTTTATTGTCAGAGTACATGTGTCACCTGAGATTTGTTTTCTTGCGGGCATATTCAGTAAATTCAAGAAATATAATAGAATCCATGAAAGATCACAGCTAACAGGATGGATGAATAACCAATATGCAAAAGAAAAAAAGAGAAATATAATAATAAATAAACATTAAATATCAAGAACATGAGATGAAAAGTCCTTGAAAGTGAGTCCGCTGGTTGTGAGAACAGTTCAGTGACGGGGTGGGTGAAATTAAGTGACATTATTTCCTGTTTCAAGAGCCTGATGGTTGAAGGATAATAACTGTTTCTGAGCAACACGTATAACACGCTGGAGGAACTCAGCAGGGGCAGCATCCGTGGAAACAAGCAGTCAACGTTTTGGGCTAAGACCCTTCGTCAGGACTCACAAAGGGTCTCGGCCCGAAACGTTGACTGCTTGTTTCCACAGATGCTGCCTGACCTGCTGAGTTCCTCCAGCGTGTTGTACGTGTTGCTTTGACCCCAGCATCTGCAGTGCACTTTGTGTTAACTGTTTCTGAACCTGGTGGTGTGAGTCCTGAGGCTCTTGTACCTTCTTCCTGAATGGTCTGGGTAGTGGAGTAGTGGGGGTGTCCTTGACAAAGGATGTTGCTTTCTTGCAACAGCTCTTCATGTAGATGTGCTCAATGGTGGGGAGGGTTTTACCCGTGATATTCTGGGCTATATTCACAACCTTTCATAGGATTTTCCAGTCAAGGGCATTGCTGTTTCAATACAAGGCTGCAATGCAACCAGTCAATATACTCTCAAAGTATTAGGTGTCACGCCGAATCTTCGCTAACTTCTAAGGAAGTAGAGATGCTGCTATGCTTTCTTTGTAATTGTACTTACATGCTGAGCCCAGGACATAAAGAGGGTGTGAGTGGTGTGTTCTCTAGTCGATAACCATTTCCTTTGTCTTTTTGACATTGTGGAAGAGGCAATTTGACTGCCCCCAGACGTCGAGCTCTTCCGCCTCCTCTCAGTAGGCCGTCTCATTGTTGTTGGTGATGAGCCCCGCCACTGTCATATCATTAGTGAACCTGACAATGTGATTACCCGGCTGTTTGGCCACACAGTCATGTATGAGCAGGATGTACACGCACATAGCCCGGAGGGACACAGTAAAAGTAAGAACTAAATAATAAGTAAAATAGTGCAAAAATAGTGAGGTAGTATTCATGGACCATTCAAAAATTTGATGGCGGAGGGAAAGAAGTTACTCCTTAAATGTTGAGTGTGTGTCTTCAGGCTCTTGTACCTCCTCCCTTATGGCAGTGATGAGAGGAATGCATGTCCCAGATGATGAGATAACTGAAAATCAAAAGGAAGATTTGCAAGAGGCCAAGGATTCTGAAGGGCCAGGCTTGGAAGTCAGACATCAAAAACCAAGTAGGAGAGGTCAGTGGAGAGAATTGGAGTGAAGGAGAAAATAGAAATGGGGACAACTTCATTCCAGTACAGATGGGAAGAGGCAGGAGGAGCCAAAGATAGGCCAGGGAGAAAATCAGGCCAGCGTAGCTAAAGCGGGCTTCCTCTTTACCTGCGGAAGGAACAGAGTGTGCCTCCAGATCTGATAGTACCATCGGTGATAAGAGGCAGACGATGGGAACTAACACCGTACTGAAAGCTTGTAATTACTAACAAAATTCGAAAACTGGGCCAAGGTCTTGCAAGAGTGGGGCAAGGTGGAATGAAGTGCTCTTCTTTATAAAGTGGGAAAAACATACTACAGAGAAGAACAAAAAAAATGGAGCAACACACACAGAACACTGGAGGAGCTCAGCAGGTCAGGCAGCCTCTGTGGAAAAGAGTAAACCGTGTAAGTTTCGGGCTGAGACCCTCAATCAGGACTGGAAAGGAGTCAGTCTAAGAAGGTGGAGGGAGGGGAGGAGGAAGTACAAGGTGGCAGGTGAAACTGGAGGGGAGAGGGAGTGAAGTAAAGAGCTGGGGTTGATTAGTGAAAGAGATAAAAGGTTGGAAGAGAGGGAATCTGATAGGAGAGGGTAAAAGACCATGGAAGAAAGGGAAGGGGGAGGGGCACCAGAGGGAGACAATGGGCAGGTAAGGAGATGAGGTGAGAGAGGGAAATGGGAATGGTGAAGGAGAAAGGGACGTAATTACTGGAGGTTTACTCAATATTCATGCCATCAGGTTGGAAACCACCAAGGCAGAATTTAAGGAGGATTTAAGGCTCCTCCAAACTGAGGAGCAAAAAAAAAATCACCATCAGAAAAACGTAATGTGTCGATCTGCATCCACAGAGACAGTCTGGACCCTGAATTGGGACTATAAGGGAAAAGGAAAGTCTGCTGGTATATAGCATGATGGGTTGGGGATGGGATGGAGGCTGGGAGCCGATCGGTGGAACCAGATGGGGAAAGGATGAAGGACAGGTGGACCCATGTGGGTGGGGGAGGGGGGAAGGGGGAGGGGAGGCTGGGCATTTAGACAAAGGCTGGTAGGTGCAACCTGAAAGGGAAGTGGGAAGGGGAGTGTGTGTGGAGGTACAGTGAGGGTGGGAGAATCTCAAATTGGAATATTTAATGTTCATACCAATGGGTTATAAGCTAGCAAATTGGAATACGAGATGTTCTTCTTCTGGTCTGTGTTCAGCTTCTCCACAGTAATGGCGAAGGCAGAGGTGTGGGAATGGGAAGGAGTGTTTAAAGTGACTTGTGACTGGAGGCTGCCATCTCAAACTTGCATATACTATCATTCTTTAAACAAGTTTCAAGAAACACACTGATCTTCTCCTTTTGTTCACTTTTCCCACCCTCACTACCTCCTTAACACTGATGCACCAGTGTCCCTCTCGTTACTCACACAGCCTCGCCCTAAACCTCGACTTACAGCTTTTGGCTCGACAGATGCTGCCTGACCTGCTGAATTCTTCCCGTGGTCTGTTTTTCTTCCAGACTGTAGCATCGGCACTTTCTTTTACGACACACATGCATGTGACTAAACTGCTACTGCCATTTGCTGTGCACTCAATGATTACAAACCATTGGCTGTGGGAAATTGCAGAGACAAGCAGGTGTAACCGTTGTGGCCAGTGAAATAGCAGGGAAGGGATGGGTTTGAACCCATATCCTGTATTTTTAGCTGATGCTGCACCAGCGTTTCTGAAACACTTTCAGCACAGCCGCCCAGGAAAGCGCACTGGAGTACACCAGGAGTAGTGGGATGCAGTGTCCAAGCTGGGGTTGATGCTGCCCCAGTATTAGCTCAGCAGAAGACAAACCATGCAAAAGGCACAAGATGCTGGGGGAGCTCAGCAGGCTAGGCAGTGCCTACAAAAAAGAGTAAGCAGTCGACATTTCAGACCAAGGCCCCTTTGTCTGGACTGGTAAAAAAAGATGAGGAGTCAGACTAAGAAATTGGAGGGGGGAAGAGGAGGATGAAACCACGAGGGGTGAAGTAAAGAGCTGGGAAGTAGATTGGTGAAAGAGATAAAAGGTTGGAAGAGAGGCAATCTGATAGGAGGGGGTAAAAAAACCATGGAAGAAAGGGAAGGGGGAGGAACACCAGAGGGAGGTGATGGGCAGGTAAGGAGATAAAGTGAAGGGTGGGGGAATGGGAAATAGTGAAGGGTGGCGGGGGGGGGGGGCGGTCATTAACAGAAGCTTGAGAAATCGATATTCATGCCATCAAGTTAGAGGCTACCCAGATGGAATACAAGATGTTGATCCTCCAACCTGAGCATGGCTTCATCGTGGCAGCAGAGGAGGCCATGGGCTGACTGCGGGAGTACAAGGAAGATTCACCAGATTGATTCCTGGGATGGCAGGACTTTCATATGAAGAAAGACTGGATCAACTAGGCTTATATTCACTGGAATTTAGAAGATTGAGGGGGGGATCTTATTGAAATGTATAAAATTCTAAAGGGTTTGGACAGGCTAGCTGCAGGAAGATTGTTTCCGATGTTGGGGAAGTCCAGAACGAGGAGTCACAGTTTAAGGATAAAGGAGAAGCCTTTTAGGACCGAGATGAGGAAAAACTTCTTCACACAGAGAGTGGTGAATCTGTGGAATTCTCTGCCACAGGAAACAGTTGAGGCCGGTTCATTGGCTATATTTAAGAGGAAGTTAGATATGGCCCTTGTGGCTAAAGGGATCGGGGGTATGGAGAGAAAGCAGGTACAGGGTTCTGAGTTGGATGATCAGCCATGATCATACTGAATGGCGGTGCAGGCTCGAAGGGCTGAATGGCCTACTCCTGCACCTATTTTCTATGTTTCTATATCGCAATGGGAATGGGAAGTGGAATTAAAAATGTGTAGTCGCTAAGAGATCCTGCTTCTTCTGGTGGACAGCGTAGGTGCTTAGTGAAACGGTCTCTCAATCTGCACTGGGTCTTCCCAATATACAGGAGGCCACACTGGCAGCACTGGACACAGTAGATGACCCCAACAGGCTCACAGGTCGCCTCACCTGGCAGGACTGTTTGGGGCACTGAATGGTGGTGAGGGAGGAGGTGTAGGGGCAGGTGTTCCACTTGCAAGGAAAAGAACCAGGAGAGAGATCAGTGGGGAGGGATGAATGGACAAGGAAACAGATAGGGAGTGATCCCCGCGAAAAGCAGAAAGTGGGGGGGAGGAAGGGAAAGATGAGCTGGGTAGTGGGATCCCGCTGGAGATGGCAGAAGTTATGGAAAATTATGTGCTGGATGCAGAGGCAGGTGGGATAGCGGGGAGGATGGGGTTAGGGCAGACGTGTGTGAAATGGAAGAGATGTGGTTGAGGGCAGCATTAATTCTTCATTTAGAACCACAAAACAATAGAACATTACAGCACAGAAACGGGCATAGATAGAGCGAATGCAAGCAGGCTTTTTCCACTGAGGCTAAGGGAGAAAAAAACCAGAGGACATGGGTTAAGGGTGAAGGGGGAAAAGTTTAAAGGGAACATTAGTGGGGGCTTCTTCACACAGAGAGTGGTGGGAGTGTGGAATGAGCTGCCAGATGAAGTGGTAAATGCGGGCTCACTTTTAACATTTAAGGAAAAACTTGGACTATTTCATTGAAGGAGGAGGATATCTCCTTAGTTCTGGAATTAAAAATCTCATCCTGACAGCAGATGTGGCTGAGATTGAGGAATTGAGAGAAGGGGATGACATTTTTTTTTACAAGTAACAGGGAGGGAAGAGGTATGGTCCAGGTAGCTGTGAGAGTCTGTGGGTTTATAATAGACATCGGTGGATAAGCTGTCTCCAGAGATTGAGACAGAGAGACCGAGAAAGGGGAGGGAGGTGTCAGAAATGGACCAGGTAAATTTGAGGACAGGGTGGAAGTTGCAGGCAAAGTTGATAAAGTCAACGAGTTCTGCATGGGTGCAGGAAGCAACCCCAGTGCAGACGTCAATGTAGTGTAGGAAAAGTTGGGGAGCAATACTGTTGTAGGCTTAGAACACAGATTGTCCCACATAGCCAACAAACAGGCAGGCATTGCTGGGACCCATGCGAGTGCCCATGTTTGAAGGAACATGTTTACCCTTTTGTTTGAAGGAAGTAGGAGGGTCCGAAGGAGAAATTATTTAGAATGAGGACAAGTTCCATTCAGCAGAGGAGAGTGGGGATGAAGGGAACTGGTTGGGTCTGGTGTCCGGAAAGAAATGGGAGAACCTTGAGCCTTCCTGGTGGGAGATGGTGAAAATAAGGCGATCGGAGCCAGGGAACTTGAAATCACTGAAAGGATCAGGATCGTGTGAAATGTCACGGATTTAGGTAGGAAGGGTCTGAACTGGAGGGATAAAACTGAGTTGAGGTATGCAGATGTAAGTTCAGTGGGGCAGGAACAAGCAGAAACAATGGATCTACCTGGACAGGCGGGTTTGTGGAGCTTGGGTAGGAGGGAGAAAACTGGGAGGTGTGGCGTGAGGGAACTATGAGGTTGGTGGCAGTGGATGGGAGATCCCCAGAGTTAGTTGTCAGTGATGGTGTGGAGACAATGGCCTGGTGCCCCTTAGTGGGGTCCTGTTTGAGGGGTAAGAAAGAGGAGGTGTCTGACAGTTGTCACTGGGCATCAGCAAGATAGAAGAGTGGAGACAATCTAGTGTGTTCAGCTGCAGACTGCTGCAACATTCATGAACTCCAGGTCTTGGAATATTTTTTTCTGCATGACTGTATTTTACTGATACCTTGTATGTGCTATGTGTGCTTTGTGCTGTTGGTAATGTGTTTTGCACCTTGGCTCCAAAGTAACACTGCTTCGTTTGGCTGTATTAATGAATATTTGTTCAGAGGGGCAGAGCTAAGGATGATGGCACCTAACAGCAACTCCCTTGCTTGCATTAGCTCTATTTCTAGCTTTAGTATCTCTTTTTTCTCTTTTCAGGGTTCTTTTGAAGACCTTGACCTGGAGTCACATGCTGATTTAGGTTCTTTGCAGAAATGGGACCCACTCCCAGGGCCTCACGACCGGCCGGTTTTCGATATGCCGAGGATGCGGCCTGGAAGACGAGCGTGCTTTCAGGGTGCCGGATTTCCGGGGCTCTGGAGACGGGCGGATTCGAGGCCGGTGCCGCTGCCTGATATGGCGTGGAAGAACACGGAAGATCGAAAGCAGTGAGCTGGCTGCCGGCTGTGTGCTCAGAGACCCGCGATCTTTAGGCACAGAGCTTGGAAAAAGCAACGCAACTGACTTTTAACATCGTTAATCAGCGAGTTGTTTTGTTATGTCTCCCCTCTTGCTGTGAGACGGGGATACCTCCTTTTCCCTTATGTGAGTGCGAGTGAGAGAGAGCGAGCAAGCCTGTGGTACGTCGCATTACTGGGTGAACAAGTAGTCCTTGGGGTACTGTAAGTCTGTGTCTTTATTGATGCTTTGTTGCATGCTTGAGTGCTTGATGGGGAGCGCCTATGCTTTTTTGCTGGTGGGGGAGGGGGATCGTTGCTTGCTGCTGCTTACGCGTGGGAGGGGGGAGCTGGGGAGGCTTTGGGGTTCTAACATTTAACTGTCATTCATTCTTTGGGGCATTCCTCTGTTTTTGTGGATGTTTGTGAAGAAAAAGAATTTCAGGATGTATATTATAAACATTTCTCTGACATCAAATGTACCTACTGAATATTCCTGTAAGGTTGAATGAAGGTTGACATTGAATGCATGAGGGTCAGACACCTGAGCCGGTTGGGGAGAGAAGGGGGACTAGTTTACAGAGGATAAAGAAATGTTCAATATTTAGTTCTATTTGCACATTACCTCAGTCCGACAAGTTCAAAGCATTGTCTTTCAAAGTGTTTTGAACAGAAATAGACAAACTGTGAGGATGGCTTCCAGGGAACAGTCCCATCCGGGTTCTTACGACAACAGTTCAATAACCAGATCTCACGCTGACTTTTTCCCTTCTTTGGCAACCTGCAAAGATCAGAACAATTGAAAAACGATATGGCAACGGTGTCCAAGGTTGCAGGTATGCTCGGGATGGTGGGAAGGGCAAGGTGTGTAGGAGGAGCAGAGGTGTCTTGGTGCAGCTGTACTGACCTGTGAAAGGTGATGCCATTAATTCTTGAATCCTTTGTGTCCCTGGATCGGCAGCCTTCGGCAGAGCAGTGACGAGGCATGGCAGGCAGGTTGGGTGTAGCCTGAGACAGATCAAGTAAGATTTTAGTAATGTTTTGATCCACATTCCTCCCAGTTCTAAATACTGGACGTTAAAACAGGACAAAGAAACAAGGGAGGGAATTGAGATGAGACGGAGCACTCAAGGAAGGGAAACAATGACAGTGGGCAAGGTGAAGAGGGGTGGCTGAAGAAGATGGGGCAAGGAGAGGGAGGAAAAGAGAGGGGGAGGAGGGGACTGGGAGGTGGGGATGAGTGACCAAATGATCAAAGGGAGAGGGGAAGAGCCAGACAGCTGAGATTTGGGTGGTAACAGTGGGGCAGTTCATGGGGGGGGGGCTGGTTTTGGAAGGGAATGGGTGGCAGGGAGAGAATGGGTTTGGATGGGGAGCAAGGAGAAAGGGTGTAGAAGGAGGCTGGAAGGGTGATTGAGGATGTGGGGGAGGGGTTGCCAGGACGATTTCGTCTTCCCGTGCCCCCTACCCTTCTGTGACTTTTGCTCCTCCTCCGTCTCTACCCACCCCCGTCTTCCAAATCCCTTCTCCATTCTCCCGTGCCTCCTGGTCCCTCAGACAGCTTCCCCTCCCTTATGTAAACCTGCCTACACTCCCCACGTCCTACCACCACTGTCACCTTCTGCAGATCCTACCCGCAAATCCCTGCCCTTCCCTCCGCTTCTCATCCCCTCCCTCCCTGCCTGCGCGCTTTCTGCCTCACTCTGTCCAGTCCGACCTCACAAAAATGGCGGCCACGTTCAATCCGAATGACGTCATCGACAAATGACGTGCCCTCTACCTCGACCCCAGCGCGCACCTCCGACCAGCTGGCGGCATGTGCGGCTGAGTTGAGGGAGGGGCGCATGCGCAATTTGCGGAGACGGCGGCTGACCCAACCCACGCGGCACGTTGCGCGATCGCGTCATCGCATCCCTGCCCCCGTCGGGCTGAGAGGTTGTCGATCCCGGACGACAAGAGGTGAGCGGCACTGGTGGAGCCCCTGCGGTGCGGCACCCCTCGTGTGAGGGGTGGCGGGCCGCCCGCATCGGCGTAGCGGGGGTGTTCCTGTGGGAGGTCGCCATCGGGAGAGAGCGGAGTTCGTTGCTTTGCGGTTCAGGGGTCAATGGTGCTGGGCAGCGAGAATGGGCCGTGCTCGGATAGGTCAGCAGCAGTCACGTGATGCCTTCCCCATAGCCTGCTGTAAGATTTAAAGGACCAAGACCCACACCCGACAGCTGGCTGGCACAGTGAAATGGCCCGCAGTCTCTGCCCCTGATGCGGCCGCCGTAAATAGCCCATGGTCCCAGCGCAGCCTGCCTTCTCAGACGGGCAGGTGCGGCCTCATCAGAAACGCCACTTCAGATTTCCCAAATGAACTTCAGCTCTTGCATTCGAGTGCTTTCTATTCACAGTTGATATTTGAGCCAGCGATTGTTTGGATCCAATCTCTATTTCTGATTCAATAGAGTACTTTTAGAATTTCAGCTGACCTTTGTGATTGTACCCATTTCAAGCTTGATCGTGTACAAGGCTAGGCTTATTGTCTGACAGAATAGCGATCCATCGACCTGCATTAATAGAGCAATATATATTGATTAATGAAAATATTTTAATAGGAAATTGTATTTTAATGATGTATTAGAATATGGAGCCTTGGTTAAACAACATCTCAAATATTGCATAAGGTTTTGGTTTCAGTGTCTAATACAGATGTCATACAGGGAGTGTAATGAAGATTCATCAGTTTGATTCTTGTTATAGCTGTATTACAGTAAGAAATGAGCTTGACGAGATGAGATCTACACTCAGTGACCAATTTATTAGGTATAGCAGTGAAACCCAGTGTGTTCTGCTGCTGTGGCTCATCCACTTCAAGGCTCAACATGTTGTGCATTCAGAGGTGCTCTTCTTCACAGCGCTGTTGTAATGCGTGGTTATTTGAGTTCTGTCAACTTCCTGTCAGCTTGAACCAGCCTGGCCATTCTTCTCTGACCTCTCATTAACAAGGCATTTTTGCCCACAGAACTGACACTCACTGGATGTTTCTTTGTTTTTCGCACCATTCTTTGTAAGCTCTATAGACTGTAATGCATTAAAATCTCAGAAGATCAGCAGTTCCTGAGATACTCAAACCACCCCCTCTGGCACCAACTATCATTCCACGGTCAAAGTCACTTAGATCACACTAGTTCCCCATTCTGATGATTGGCTTGAACAACAAGTGAAACTCTTGATCATATCTGATACTCTTATGCATTGAGTTACTGCCAATATGATTGGCTGATTAGATATTTGCATTAATTAGCAGCTGTACCTAATAAAGTGTTCTTACTGCCCATTACGCTGTTGGTGTTTAGGGCAGCAATGAAGGTCCTCCATTTTCTGTCTGTTCAATGCTATCACACACAGTTAAAGAAGGATTCTTCATTGCTGTTTCTGTAACAATTTTTTGACCAGTCATGGTTGTTACCTGAGCTGAATCCCCAACCCTGGAGGAACAGTGAATCACTCTTAGTCTGGCCTCTACCCTTTGACCTGTTTGGCATGGGTGACCCTACCAAGAGCCAAAGTACAAGGCCCTGACTCCAGCCAACATAGCTCTCCGGGTCATTGAGGCACATAAGCCACAAGATTGTGGTCCTCTTGGAGAAATAAATGTCCACTGAGTGTAAATTCTCTGGGGTAGAATGGGAGAGAAACACATTGAAACTTACCAAATTCTCAGAAGGCTAAAAGAGGGATATGGGGAAGATCTCTCTCCTGGCTGAGGAGTCCTAGACTCAGAATATGAGGGTAAGCAATTTGGGACTAGGTTAAGGAGAAATTACTTCACTCAGGGAGGTGTCTTACCTGGATGGCTGTGGAGGTTCAGTCATTGCGTTCACTCTAAAGACCGATCAGTGGGTTTCTGGTTATTATGGAAATAGGATTATTTTGGAAAGCTGGAACTGAAGTAGGAGCTATGCCATGATCCTGATCAATGGCTGAGTAAACTTTAAGGACCAAATGGGCTCCTCTTAATTCTTGCATTATTATGGCAAGAATAGATTAAATAATGGAATTGTGGGAGAAGACATGTTTTGATTGAGGCTGAGCTGATCAGCAGAGGGAATATTTTATATGTAATGTCAGCAACTGTTAACCATTCAAATCATGTGTCACAGTTATGTCTTATTATTTGCAACACACTATTTAAAAATCTCATCAATATAAATAAAACTAGTTCACATATTATGGGACTCTGACTTTTCCCTGAAAGGGTAATTCAGTAATTAATAGGCTGCTGTCCTTACTACAGTCTCACATACAAGATTGTTCAATGTTATTTCCAGTACACAAGTGAAAAGGAGAACAAAAATAATTGTTACTCCGGGTCCGTGGAGTAATTTTAAGTTCCTGGGTGTCAATATGTCTGAGGATCTAACCTGGTCCCACACATCAATGCAGCTAAAAAGAAGCAAGACAGTGGGTATGTTTCATCAGGAGCCTGAGGAAATTTCATTTGTCACTTAATACACTTGAAAATGCCTACAGATCTACAGTGGAGAGATATTCTAACTGCTGCATCACTGTATGGTATGGGGCAGGTGCTACTGCACAGGATTAAAAGAAGCCACAGAAAGTTGCAAAATTAATCAGCTCCATCTTGGGTACCAGCCTCCATAGTATCCAAGACAACTTCAAGGAGTGGTGCTTCAGAAAGGTGGCATTCATTACTAAGAACCCCCATCACCCAGGACATGCTCTCTTCTCATTGTTACTGTCAGGGAGGAGGTACAGAAACATGAAGGTACACAGTAATTCAGGAACATCTTCCCCTCTGCCGTCGGATTTCTGAGTAGACATTGAACCCATGAACACTACCTCACTTTTATGATAGTAATACATGCAAACTGCTGGAGGAGCTCAGCAGGCCAGGCAGCATCCATGGAAAAGAGTCCAGTCGACGTTTCAGGCCGAGACCCTTCAGTAGGAAGTTTTATTATCATCTGTTTTTGCACTTGTTTTAACTTAACTATTTAATATACAGTACATATATATGTTTACTGTAATCAATTTTTTTTTATATATATAAAATCATGTATTGCATTGTAGTGTTGCTGCTAAGTTAGCAAATTTCACAACATATGCCAGTGATATTAAACCTAATTCTGATTCTGCAGCGTGTGGCCAGGTGGTAGCCTAGTGATCTGAATGTCGTGAGTTCGAGCCGCTGCCGAGGCAGCGTGTTGTGTCATTGAGCAAGGCACTTAACCACACACTGCTCCAGTCCACCCAGTTGAAAATGGGTACCGGCAAAATGCTGGGGGTTAACCTCTCAGTAGTCTGGCGTCCTATCCGGGGGGGGGGGGGGGGGTCTCGTACTCTCAGTCGCTTCACGCGACAGAAACAGGCATAAGCACCGGACTGATGAGCTTATAAGGCTCGGGACAGACTTTAAGTTTTGATTCTGCAGCACAAAAAAAATACAATAATATTAAGAACACAATAATAAAAAATACAATAAATATAATTACATAAGATAGCTTACATACATAAACAGATTATCTGTCTGTAAGGTGATACTAGACTCAGGAGTGTCTGTACATAAGGTGACTGATGGAAACGATAAAGTAGTGGTGATTGGGGGTGTGGAGAGGTGGGTTAGTGGGTGAAGGTGTTGATCAGCCTTACTGATTGGGGAAAGTAACTGTTTTTGAGTCTGGTGGTCCTGGTGTGGACACTACATAGCCTCCTCCCTGATGTGAGTGGGACAAACAGTCCCTAAGCAGGATGAATGGGATCCTTCATGATGTCACTGGTCCTTTTCCGGCACCTTTCTGTATATACGTCCTTGATGATGGGTAGCCTGGTGCCGATGATGTATTGGGCAGTTTTGACTATCCATTATGGAGCCTTGCTGTTAGGAACACTATGGCTTCTATACCACACAGTGATGCACCATGCTAGGATGCTCTGTTCTGCACATCTGTAGAAGGATGTGAGTATTGATGTGTATTGCCCAGCTCTCTTCAGCCTCCTCAGAAAGTACAGGTATTGCTGAGCTTTCTTGACTGTGTAAAATGTATTTCTGGGACAATAAGATTGTGCAAAATGTGCACTCCCAGGAGTTTGAAACTGCTGGATGTAAAGAAGTGTGTGAGCGGATGTGTCATCATGTGGTTCCATCAGTTAGTGTCCAGTATGGCAGGGATTGAGGTTCAAGAAGTGTCATTTCAGGCCATATCTCAATATAAACAATGGCCTTAAAGGTTTCGGCCATAATAAATGGGATATTGCTGATCCAAACAGCTTGGTGAGCTGGGAATGGTGGAGTTGGGGTGAGGTTTTTACTTAAGATGGGCAGTTTATCGAAGTGGTGATCAGCAAATTAAATTGAGATGCCTTGTGGGGTGAAGTTTGATTTGTTAATAGTTGATTTCAGGACTTGTTCTGTATCCAGCCTCTCTTTCCTTTGTGTGTCTCTCTCCCCACCTAGTTCACCTTTGCCCACTCCTTTCTCTATATCTACAGTCTCCCTTCCTATCTGCCCCACCACTGCCTCCCGTCCTCCCACCTCATGACTCTCTTCACTTGTGGGGAAGGTAGTGTTGAGTTTTTAGGTAAATGATCTTTGGAGAATATGAAGCTTTCACGCACTGAAAAGAAGGTGAAGAAGGAGCCTGTCATCACTTTTATAGAGTTCTTGGATGTTCACGTGAAAGGTCATGTGGAAGTACATGTCTAGTGCTGGGTGATGGGGGGGCAGTCTAGGTGGCTCATTTACGATAGGCAGAGAGTTACCAGTGGTAAATTTTCTGTGATTTCTATGGTTGTGTTTTGCAGGTTGAGTTCTGCAGTGTGACAGAGCAGAATGGCTGAGCAACTTCATAGCATCAACCTCCAGAATTTCAGCAGATCCCTTCTGGAAACATTGAACTCACAACGTCTGGGTGGCCATTTCTGCGATGTGACAGTGCGTATCCATAACACGGCTCTCCGAGCCCACCGCTGTGTCTTGGCTGCAGCTAGCCCGTTTTTCCATGACAAACTCTTGCTAGGTTACAGTGAGATTGAGGTCCCGCCTTTGGTCTCAGCCCAGACTCTGCGACGACTGGTTGATTTTATGTACAGTGGGTCACTGATGGTCTCCCACGTGGAAGCTCTACAGATCCTCACAGCAGCGAGTGTCCTTCAGATTAAAACCATCATTGATGAGTGTACACGAATTATTTCACAAAACGCCCCGCAAAAAGCTCAGGGGGACCAGTCATTAGCCAGTCAAAAGCTGGATCTTTCTGATGAGAAAGAAGCTGTCCTTTGCCAGACATCCGGTGACCAGATCCACAAGTTTCCCATGGGGTTCATTGAAACAACGTTGTCACCCCACTCAGCTGAGAGAGAATTTGACTTTGTTCAGGGATGCTCAAAGAACGCAGCCTCAACTGATAGCGGGTACAAAGCTGAAGAAATGCTCCCCACTCTGTGCAGGCAACAAACAGCAGCACGCCAGAAGGGAACAGGAGAGCAGGCCACGTCTGACCAGGAGAACCTGTCGCTCATGGACTCCAGTCGGAACAGTGAGGTGCGTGCACTTTGGTACAATGCTGCAGCCAACCAGCGACCCGAGGTGGGGCTGTTGCCACAAGGCAGTCACAGTCGCAAGCAGCGGCAGCCAATCAGACTCCAAATGGCTGATGGAAGTGAAGTGACCATCAAAGAGGAGGATGATGATCTTCTTTACTGTGGGGAGAACATCACTGCACAGACTGTCTCCAATCAAACCACAGAGCAGGTCAACCAGGGCGAACAGACTGAGGAAGTCCCCGAAGCAAATGCCTTTGACCCCAACCAGACTGCAGTGGGAGACCGAAGAGACTCTGGCAGTCATCTGAGTTTGAGCAACAAAGGGGAAGAGATGGAATTTTTCAATGCTAGTGACCTCTTACCGGATGAACTGAAGTCATTCTGGCAAGGAGAGAAAGAGGAGAAGGACACTGCCATACAGCAAAATCGCAAAATGGACTGCAAGTCACAGCTTGAGGCCTCATTCCCGCGGTCTTCAACATTTATACAAGACTTCCTTCCAGGTTCTACCATGCAATCCAACCTACGTAACCAGGGCTGCTCTGCACAATATGAAGTTCAAGGAGATGCCACCGTGGCCAGCACAACTACTCACCGCAATCTCTACCAAATTGGCCTTCCCCAGTCTCCTCACCTTCCAACGTTGGCCTCCACTTCCCAAACCTGTATGTCCAGCATTCCGGCTCAGACAACATGTCAGAATCCCCCGGTATTCCCAGATGGAGTCCAAGCAGTGCCAGCTCCAGCTCCAGCTCCAGCCAGCCAGGTTCCCAGTGAAGCTGAGCGGAAACCCTATGGATGCACACAATGTGGGAAGACTTTCAGCTCCAGACAGAACTATGCCAAGCACATGTTTGTTCACACAGGTAGGTTCAAAGTGATTGTTCCCTTTAATTTAAACTAAGTATTTTAGGTCCTCCTATAGAAATGTTATGCTCCAAGAGGACCACAACCTTGTCATTGGGTTTGGAGTCTTGTGTGCTTCAATGACCTGGATAGCTATGTAGGATGGAGTCAGGGCTTTATGCTTTGGCTCTTGGTGGGTCATTCATCCCAAACAGGTCAAAGGGTTGAGGACAGACTAAGAGTGGCCCACCGGTCCTCCAGGTTTGGGGGTCCAGCTCAGGGCAGACAACCCTGATGGTAAGATTGTTACAGAAACAGCAATGAAGAATCCGTCTACATCTGAGTGTGACGGTATTCCTGACTCTCCACCCAGGACTTGCATGACTGATAGTAGTGAAAACCACGAGGAAGCTACAGACACGATGAAGGAAGCCCTGAACACCGCCAGAGATGGAGGACCTTCATTCTTCCTGGAACGCCGGCAGTGTAATGGGCAGTTACATTCCACAGCACAGAAAGAAGCCAATCTTTATCCATGGCAGTTTTGTGTAGAGCAAGAATGTGTCTCACTTTGCTCCTCTTATCCCAGAGCCTTGCAATTCAGTTTCTCCCCCAAATGTTTAATTATTCCCTGTTTGACCTCTGTTTGTACCTTCCTCAAAGTTGGTTAATTAGTTAAAAAAAAAATAAAAACACAAAATGCTGGCAGAACTCAGCAGGCCAGACAGGAGACCTGACCTCCTGATAAAGGGTTTCGGCCCGAAACGTTGTGACTACCTCCTCCCATAGATGCTGTCTGGCCTGCTGAGTTCTGCTGGCATTTCGTGTTTTTATTTATTTCCAGCATCTGCAGATTCACTCGTGTTGCCTTTGGTTAATTAGTTACTGTTCATTACGCTGCCTGCTTTTAGGGCAACTATGAAGGTACTTCATCTCTGTTTGTCCTTGACCGTCTTCTCTATTGTGCCCCAGGTGCTATTCAGGATTCTCATTTCTGCATCTGCAGCGCAGCATCAAGTTGTCTTTGGTTTCCCGCATTTCCTCTGCCCTTCAGGGGTTCAGTGAATTGCTGTCTGAATTATGAAGTTGGCCTCTCTGCTGATACAGTCCAAAACCCAAATTTGGTCTTGGTCTTGGCAGTGTTCAGGGCTTCCTTCCATATTTATTTTACCTGTCTGGGTTGTTTGCCAGTCGAGGACCTGTGGGTCACTCTTAGCCTGGCCTCAATCCTTTGACCAGTTTGGCATGGGTAACTCTAACAAGAGTCAAAGCATAAAGACTTGAATCCAACCAACATAGCTCTCCAGATCATTGAGACACCCGAGCCTCCAAACCCTACGACAAGGTTTTGGTCCACTTGGAGGACCTTCCTCAAAGGTAGTGATCTAAATCATACTTAGCATTTTTAGAAAGAAACTATGTCCTTGCATCCCCCTGGGATTTTTTCACTGTAACTGTAAATCTGCAAATGCTTGTCCTTGAATTATCCACTAATAACAACAGCTTTTATTTCTGTTTATCCTGCCTAAGGCTGTCAACCAAAGCTCTCAACATTCAAAAACAACCTCAGTTTCTTCATCCTAACTTTGTTACTGAAATTCCTAACCTCTACAACTGTTAAACATTTTCTGCTGGATTTTCACATCCTTCTTATGGGAACCAGAAATGGACACAAGATTCCACTTGTAGCCCTAGTAATTTATCCCAACTTGGCAATCCATTTGTCACTATAGTAGGGGATATCATCAGTGCGCTGTTCACTTGTGGCATGTCCTCCAAATGCTCGGCCATTATATTCTTATCACATAGTTGATAGGTCATCATTACAGAAACTCATTTGTGATGTAGGGAGAGGATCTCGTTGACAGATGGCTGCGTGGCAAACTCTGTGCGTTGTCTAGAATTTTTGCTCGCATTGGCTTATAAATGGGATTGAGGTCTACATGTCTGTTTATAGAATTATTTCCAGGAGGCCACACTTCTAGGAATTCTCTAGCATGCCGCCATGACTTTCACTGATGCTCAGTCAAATTCAAGTTTCCGTAATAATGACCAGTCAACTAATTGATAAGTATATAATGGCCGAGCATTCCAAGGACACACCACAAGTGGACTGCACACTGATGGTGTCTCCTTGCATGATGACGGAATGTTTGCAAATAGATCAACCACCTGAGCTACACATTTTCCAAGTTATTTCCAAAGTTTATCCTAACATCCTTGCTTTTGTATTCCGTGTCTTTGATGTAACTACATTTACTTTGTTAATGCTCTCTCAGTAAGAACTGCCACTTTCAAGGATTTTTGTACTGTGTCCCTGGGTTCCTGAACACCATTTAAAAATGCCACACATTATAGTCTCTCCTCAATCTTTCTGCCAAACTCCATGGCCTTATACATTCCTGAGGAAGGGTCTCGGCCCAAAATATCGATTTCATCTCCATAGATGCTGCCTAACCTGCTGAGTTCCTCCAGATTTTTGCGTGTGTTGCCTTGCTTTATAGGCGTTGCTTCTCATTTGTCACCTGTGCACTTTACTTGAGCTCACTCTTAATCCCCTGAGTTCTGTGGCTTTTGCAGACTGAAATTTATCTAACTCAAAACCTTATCTAACTCAAAACAAAACAATGGTCCCAACACTGATTCTGGGGAACAGCAATGCTAACAATCCTCCATTCTGGAAAAAAATACAACTTATTTTAATTAATTCTATCACTATGCAATGTTATCAAGATTGGATTAAGTAATAAGTCTTAATGAATATTGGAAAATATAAAAATAAAACTCCTTCCCAACCTTTGTGACACAATTTTTAAAAATTCTTTCCTTGATCCTTGATGAGACCCAGGCTCCAAAGATAGCAACTATCATTGACATCCAGGTGCCACAAACACTGACTGAAGAGTTCCAAAGACACTAGCTAGAATTCAGTTCCACAATCACTGACTCTAGGTGACGGATTCCCCACGCACTGACTATCTTTGGTATACGGTGTTCAAAATTAGTGACTCTCACTTGAGGTAATATTCCACAGATGCTGACTCTCACTATGGTATAGGCTTCACTAACATCAGGATATTAGTCAACAGGCCATTGATCTGTTGGGTTCATTGGTCCACTGGATCACCTAACCTCTCTCAGTAATAACTAAAATGTGATTCATGTTGGGAACCCTACTACCGTGAGCAACTTAGGATGTGGCTCTGGGGAAATCCCTGTGACCTACCCTTTACCATGTGTTTTCTGTGAATTTGCATGGCAGCTGCATTAAATACTTGGTTCCAAAACTAAAGGAGGTAAACTTTAACACAGGTAGTTATCTCTGTAACATCTGCTGTGACCAAAGGGATCTGGGTAACCTGTGGACAGCTGTGCCTGTTACACTCAGCAGTAACGTGGGATTAGAAGGACAAAAATTCAAAGTAGATTTTATTACCAGAGTAGATGTATGTCGCCATATACAACCCTAAGATCCATTTTCCTGAGGGCATACTCTGCAAATCTATAGAATAGCAACTAAAGCAGGATCAAGTGCAGTAGACAACAAACTGTGCAAATGCAAATATAAATAAATAGCAATAGATAGCAAGAATGTGAAACAGCAAGATAGGGCATCCTTAAGGTGAGATCATTGGTTGTGGGAATATCTCAATGGATGGACAAGTGAGTGTAATTTGTTCAAGAGCCCGATGGTTGAGGGGTAGTAACTGTTCCTGAATCTGCTGGTTCAAGTCCTGAGGCACTCGTACCTTCTACCTGATGGCAGCAACAAGAAGAGAGCACAGCCTGGGTGGTGAGGATCTCTGATGATGGACCCTGCTTTTCTATGACTATGTTTCATGTAGATGTGTTCAATGGCTGGGAGGCCTTTACCCGTGATGTATGAAGAGATAACTGTTGGTGTTAGTAAATGGGGAGGAACGTGACTCTTCCAACATATGGTTCAAAGTGAGTACTGCACATGGTCAGTCCACCTTTGCAGTGTTCTCATGTTCTGAGTGTACAATGAATCCATTCGATGTTACTGAAAAGCAAAAGATGCTTGAAGCTTGAATGGCCAGAAGCACAGATGGAAATGTATGAAGAGTTCCCCAGTTTTCAGACTGAGGAATGAACAATGAAGTAAGAACCAGTGAATTTCTTAGGTGCCTGTAAGGAAAGCAACCAGTCACAAATGTTAAAGTGCCAACAATCAAGAGTCTTATTCAAAATATTGATTGGAATTATAGAAAGACCACAGTACAGTACCACCACTGCCAACTAGCATTGTGGTTAGCACAACGTTTTATAGTACGAGTGACCTGGCTGTTCAATTCCTGCCACAGCCTGTAAGGAATTCATATGTTCTCTGGTAACTGTGTTTTCTCCAGGTGCTCTGGTTTCCTCCCACAGACCAAAGATGTACCAGCTGGTAGGCTACCTGATCATTGTAAATTGTCCCATGAATAGGCTGGTGTTATATTGGGGGTTGTTGGGCAGCGTGGCTGAAGGATTGGAAGGGCCTATTTCACGCTATATCTCAATAAATAAATAAACTCTACCAGAGCAAATCATTAGTTTCAACCCCCAACTCCTCAAAAGATAAGCAGTCACTGGGGGAAGCACCTTGTTCTTTGAGCTAGTTGTGTGGGATCTTTTATATTCATCTAAAAGAGCAGACTGAACCTTGGTTTGGCAATTAATCTGAAAGACAGCATCTTCAAGGGTGCAGCAGAGTGGAGTGTTAGCCATTTTCTAAAATTTATTGAGATTCAGCGTGGAATAGGTCCTCCTGGCCCTTCAAGCCATGCTGCCCAACGACCCCCGGTATAACCCTAGCCTAATCACAGGGCAATTTACAGTGACCAATTAACCTACCAACCGGTGTATCTTTGTATTGTGGGAGGGACCCAGAGGTAGGAATTGAACCCCGGTCACTGGTAATGTAAAACATTGTGCGAAGTGTTATTTAAATCCATGAGCTCTTGACTTGAGTGAGAGAACTAACCAGTAATTTCTAGCATGAATTTTTTCTTATATAGCATGGAGTAGGCCCTTCTGGCCCTTTGAGCCATGCTGCCAGAAAACCCCAACCTAACCCTAGCCTATTCATGGGGAAACCAACTACCCTACTGTCCGGTACGTCTTCGGGCTGTGGGAGGAAACTGGAGCACCTGGAAAAAACACATGCGTTCACAGAGAGGACATACATGCTTAGTTCCCTCTGAGCTGTGTGGGTGCACAGCCACTTTGTAGACACACACAGTTGGAGTTTTCTTATGTATAATATTAATTTAAAGTACCACACAGTTTTCAGGCCATGTAAAAATTTCCTGCTGAGAGCAAAAGTTGGTTTACACAACTGTTTAAAACAAAAAGAACATTGCAGAGGACGCCGGGATTGAACTCCTAACTCTTGACATCCCGAGCTGTAATGGCGTCACACTAGCCGCTATGCCACCGTTATACTATGATACAAAGAGAATGTGTAATAGGTGGAACACAAGGAATGAAAGTAAATGTTTATGTAGAATAATAGATTCCTGTGAATAATCAAGTTCAATTCTGCAAATGCTTGAAGATGTCAGTTCCTTCAAATCAGTTGTCCGCATTTGTAACACTTTGCTCATTATTAATTTAGTTGCCATTACCAGCTCCTTGGCTGGTCTTGCAGTACTAATTGTGCAAATTCTCAGTATCTTCCCTCTCCTCTCTTGAAGGAATACATAAACTCAGGTCTGGTGTTCTGCCAAGTCACCATCGGTCCTTTAAGCGTAGTACTTAGTTGCAGGACATCTCTCGCCAGGCCTGACATTTGACCATTTCCCAGCTGTGATGGCCAGTAGTCAGCACAGGACCTGCCTGCCTCTTGGCCTCTCCCTAACCCTGGGGTTGATGATACTACCCTCGTGCAAAGGGGGATGAGAGGCAAACTTGATCGAGGTGTGTGAGGTGATAGAGGCATAGATAGAACAGCCAACACATTTCTCCCAGGCGGCAATGGCTTTTTACCAGAAGACATCTTTTTAAGGTCATTGGAGGAAAATTTATAGTTAGGTCTGTTTACACAGAGATTGGCGGGTGCCTGGAACACATTGCCCAGGGTCACGATAGAGTCTTATACCATAGGGACATGTAAGAGACTCTTAGAAGGCACATGGATGAAAGGATACAGGGTTATGTGCTGTGTAGGAGGGAAGTGTTACATTAACCTTGGAGCAGATTAAAAAGGTTGGCACACCACTGAGGGCCAAGGGGTCGGTACTCAACTATGTTCCATGTGCGTGCAGACTCTAGGGTAGGAAGGTTTGTGTGAATTTGTGGGCAGTTTGCCTCATTTTCACACCGTTGGTGTGTTAATGCAGCTTTCACTGCTGACTTAGTGGTTTTGATCGCTGTTATTTTGTGCAGTTGAAGTCTCTGATTTACTGACGTCTTTCCTCTCCCCACCTCCTCCGCAGGTGAGAAACCTCATCAGTGCAGTGTTTGCTGGCGTTCATTCTCGCTCAGGGACTACTTGATAAAACACATGGTAACACACACAGGCGTGCGAGCGTACCAGTGCCCAGTGTGTAATAAACGCTTTACTCAAAAGAGTTCCCTCAACGTGCACATGCGGCTCCACCGTGGCGAGAAGGCCTTCGAGTGTCACGTCTGTAACAAACGTTTCTCGCACAAGACTCTGCTGGAGAGGCACATGGTCACACACATAATATAAACACCAGGTGACGAGGCCCGGGCCATACAATTTCCACACCAGTTTGCCAGGGAAAGATTGACGTACTCGGCAAACCCATGCCTCATGCACCAAGGAGTTTTAGCCAAGGATATAAACCAGCCTTTGTGTGAACACAGTTAGGAAGAGGTAGACATCGTAAAACTGGGAATAGCTTAACCTTCCACTGCATCCCCACCCCAGCCTTGACAAGTAATTTTCAAACACAGCTCAGAGTGGCTGCATTAAACCTGGATGATGCTCAGGCAACACAGACAGGAGGTGCCTAACTCCTGGCTCTATGTTGAGGTAACTCATTTGAACCACCGTTGGTCAGAGAGAGGAAACCTGCAGAGTGCACTAGCTATTAGATGTTCTGATGAGTTCAGCTTGACTGTGATGCATCTGAACAGATCAGAGAACTATCACATTCAGTAGAGGGGGATAAAGAACCTACTTGTGTTTCACAGACCTTAACCTGCAGTACTGTAGTACACAATATAAAAGCATCTTGCTTTTACATAGTGCCTTTATTGGAGCAAAATATCCCCAGGTGCTTCACAGAAACATTTCTAAACCAAAACTAATACCTATCTAAGTCAGTAAAGCTTGGTGCAAATAACTAAAGGCTTTGTCAACAAGTAGGTTTTAAACAGCATTTTTGAAGGAGTTAAGGGAGAGGCAGAAATTTAGGAAGGGAATTCCAGACTAGAGGCTCAGACAGCTGAAGTCCCAGCTTGGCAGCAGAATGAGTAAATGCAGGGATGATTAAGAGGACAGAACTGGAGTAGAGAAATCCCTGAGGGAATGAGGAGGGGGGGGTGAACACATCAAGGGTATTTTAAATGAGGTATTGCTTAACTGGGGCCCAACGTGGATCAGCAAGCACAGGATTGACGTGTGAGTGGACTCAGCAGGAGATCCCATGAGAGGCCAACTAGAAGACTGTTGGGTTAATCGGGAATGGAAGTGACAAAGGCAGAATGGTGAGACTGCCGTAATAGAGATCGATAAGTCAAGGTTGCTCAGCTAATTGCCATTTAAATGCAGTGGCTTCTGGAGTTCCCTTCCAGTCCTTAAATTACATCTTATTCCACTTACTGACCTCTGCTAAGTTGAGTAGGTGCTCTTTTTCTTCATATTTTTTTATATACCTCAGTTAAATCTCCCCTTGGCCTCTATTCCAAAATAAATGAATCCAATTTGGCCAAACTTTCCTCACAATTGTCAAGTGCATCTCTGTTAATATATCTTAATAACCTCTTCTACACTTTACTGCACTTTCACCGCCTCCCCCTAGTCTGTTAACCACATCTGTACAAATGCTCCTGCTGTGGCTTCATTAATATTTTAGGCAGTTCAAGTGTGACCTTCCAGCTTGTATATCCACTGGAATAAAGAATAAGACCATGCTTTCCAGCTGAGCCACGGTAGTGGATATAACAAGTTGAACAGCCTGTGGCCTTTGACTGTCCATGTTGTGTGATGAATGGACCAATTGGACAATGTATCAAAGGTCATGTAGGGGTGAACTTACCAGCAGGATGTATTCAGAGTGACACATGGTTAAATGACCAGGTGGAACTCCTGTGCAGAGAAGTCACAGATCCTTTGGGAAAAAATCGAATGATGTTAAAGTTTGGGACATTCACCAATCAGTTTTTCATCAACTGAGTAATTATCTGCTCTTGGTAAAGGCTTAAGTGAGGGACCAATTTACAGTGGATTCCAGTTAATTGGGACAAATCAGGACCACTACAGTTTGGCCCAATTAAGCAGCTACGCTGCTCTGTCAAAATTTCAAGGAAATAGTTAAAAAGTTATAAAACAAAAGACAAACTGAAGTTTAACCAAATAACAAATTATGTACATAAATGAAGTACAGAACAAATCGGAACGCTATTAATACTGCTACAATACAGTACTATAAAACTATGTATTACTTCCTAATATTTATCTATGGAGGAAATAATCCAGTATACGCTGCTGTGTTCTATTGATTGACTGTAACTGAACAAAATGAACAAATGCCTAAATACAGATAATGGACTCACTTCACACAATACTTTTGATGATTGTCGATACCTTCAAATTCTCTGTACTTCCTAACTTGCTGAAGTAGTGAAATCTTTTCATTTTCACTCTTGGCCGTTTCTGGCATCTCTGTGCTTGAAGCCAGTGAGAAAAGCAGTTCAGAATTGTTTCTTGCCAGCTGTCCGTGACAAAAATCACTGCTTTTAAGAACACACACAACTGACATTATTTAAAAACTTCGCTCTAAGCATGGTGTAGTGTCTAATGGCCACAAATTGCACATGATTGACACTAGTTAGAAACTATTCGGCAACAGTCTCCTGTCCTAATTAAGTGGCATAGTGTCCCGAATAAACGAAAGAACCCCCGGCTAGTTTCACAATTATTTTTTGTTCTTTGAGAGTTGTCCCAAATGAGCTGCTGCCCCGATTAACTAATGGCCCAATTCACTGGAATCCACTGTGTTTAATTTTTCAGCTGATAATTGGACAATCAGCCACTTCAGCTTTGCCTTTCCTAATATTTTGACTGCTGTCTGAAATATGATTTCAAAATTAATAAAATGTGGCACTTGAATATAATCACTGTTAAGAGTGAAGCCCAGACTGGTAGCTTGACATTTGCAGTCTCCATCCTTGCTGCATGTCATGTTTTCCTAAAGCTGTTGCAAGGGTTATTTGTCTTGCCTCTTATTTGATGGTAATATCACAGTAGTCACAGCCCAGCCACAATCCCAGTTCATCCAACAGTGTAAGCATTTAATACTCATTCAGAATCAGGTTCAATATTACCTGCATATATTGTGAAATGTGTTGCAGTACATTAAATACATAAAAAACATTACAGTAAAGATATATCTATATTTAAAAAGTAGTTCATTGGTTCAATGTTCATTCAGATACCTGATGGCAGAAGGGAAGACGCTATTTCTGAATTGTTGAGTGTGTGCCTTGACAATTTTCTTTGAACACACCTGCCAGCTGCCTCCAGATCAGGGTAACTGGGGCTGCAAGATTCTTTGTGGCTGTAGTTTTATTCTCCCTTTCAAAGTGTGCACAAGTGGCGCTGAGCTTATCTGGGAGTGAAGCATCACTGCTATTCATGACATCAAGCTTTGCTTTATAGGAAGCAATGGCCTGAAAACCCTGCCGGATTTGACGTGCATCCGATTCTCCCTCTAACCTCGTTCGGAATTGTTCTTGAGATAGCCCTCCACAAGTCGTACCTGGCCGCCTTGTGTAGTCCACGGCTTTTGGTTGGAGTATGTACAGTATGTTCTCGTAGGCACACATGTTTTAGTGAAGTCGGTGACAACTGTGGCGTAGTCATTCAGACTGGAAGACAAATCCCTGAAAGTGGTCCAGGCCACCGACTCAAAGCAGTTCTGTAAGCGCTCCAGCACCTCCGTTGTCCATACCTTCTTGGTTCTCATAACTCATGCTGCGGGTTTCAGTCTCTGCCTGATACTCAGGAAGCAGAACTACAGCCAGGTCATCAGAGTTTATAAAGTGTGGCGTGGGGCGGCACGGGAAGCGTTCTTGATGGTAGTATAACAATGGTCCAGTGTGTTGGCTCCTCTGGTTCCACAAGCGATATGTTGGTAATAACTGTTAAAAGACTTTTCCAGACTGGCCTGGTTAAAATGCCCCAAAATGATAGAGAAGGCATCAGGATGGGCTCTTTCATGTCTGTTGATTACGTTGCTCAGTTATCTATCGCCTGTTCGACCCGGGCTTGAGGTGGGATGTACACCGCTACCAAGATTATGGCTGAAAACTCCGGCGGCAGGTAAAATGGACTGCACTCGATCGCGAGATGTTCCAGGTCAGGTGAGCAGGACTGGGACAGCACCGCCACACTTGTACACCACAAGGAATTGATCATAAACCACACTCCACCTCCTGTGCCGTTGAGAGACTCAGCAGTCCAGACTTGGCGGTGAATTGTGAAGCCCTCGACTTTTATCTCTGCCTCCGGAACGGAGGGGGATAACTAAGACTCCGTGAAACAAAAAACACAAAAGGTTCTAATGTCCTTCTGGTTCAGCAATCCTGCTTTTAGACTGTACGTTTACCAGCAGAATAGTCGGTATTGCGAGTCGAAAACCATACTTCTTTAAAGGAACTTTTATACCACAGGGGGAACCTCTCTATCGCCGTCTTAAAGGGACATCGCGAAAGAGACCAGAGTCCGTTCGAGTTTCGTCGACTTTGAGTATCGACAGAATTTTTAACCGACTTAAAACAGTATTACTTACTACATTGTTCATTGCTGTAGCCGTGGATTTCAGCTGTAGTAGTCTTAAACGGGAATATTTGATGGTTTCCATCACAGCTGCTCGCACAAGTGGGTTTCTTAATGACGCCCCGGAAGTTATCTCAAACAAAATTCCACTTCCCATTCCCATATGCCAGTCCATGGCCCCCTCTACTGTCGCGACCGGGCCACACTCTGGCTGGAGGGGCAACACCTTATGGGTCTGGGTAGCCTCCAACCTCTCGGCATGAACATTGCTTTCTCAAACTTCCTTGCCCCTCCTTCCCGTTCCTGTTTCCTTCTCTCACCTCATCTCCTTACCTGCCCGTCACCTACCTCTGGTGCGCCTCCCTCTCGCCTTTCTTCCATGGCCTTTCTATCAGATTCCCCCTTTATCTTTCACCAATCGACTCTGTCAGCTCTTAACTTCACCCCCCTCGCTCTCCTAGTTTCACCTACCACTTTGTCCCCTCCCCCCTTTTATTCTGGCATCTTCCCAATTCCTTTCCAGTCCTGATGAAGGGTCTCCGCCCAGAACGTTGACTCTTCACTCTCTTCCATGAATGATGTGTGACCTGCTGATTTTCTCCAGCATTTTGTGCGTGTTGCTCGGGAAGATATGTCCATACCCCGTGCTCCTCCCAATCATGGTGACTGAAAGTTGGCAGCCTCACATTTAATCTTTCCCTCAGGAATAACCAATGTCTCACAAGCTATCCATATTCCTTACCCGGGCCCACAGGAAAGTGTAGTTATGGTATATCGGGATCTGCATTGCAATTGGCCTGGTATTTAATTATAGTTTATTAGTATGTATCTATCACACATCATTGTACCTTCAAACATCTGAGCAGTACCAACCAGGCAAAGGTTTACAGGCTGATGGAAATTGGGAGCTCTATTGTTCATTTTGGCATCCAGATTACTAAGAAAATCAATCACTGTTCTGCTCCACATTAATTATCAGTGAGGTAAACTAAAGGCAGAGTGATATCTTGCTAGGATTGCCTCTTTCCTCCCTCCCAACATAATGAAATGGTTTGTCACAGTTCAGACATGATGATAGTGAGTTGTTAATGCTGTCCAGAGAACTAAATATCATTGTGGCAGTTGTTACACCTTCTTGGTTCTCAATTGTAATCTTTATATTGCAGTGCCTTTGCCTGCATTTGATTCAAAGTGAGTTAGTTATCTTTAAACGATGCTTGGATCCTGGCATTAACCGTGGGTATACTTGCTGCAAAAGGACCAAGCCACAAGATTTCAAAGCATGACTTCAGTTTTCCAGCTTTTCCTGTCAGTAAAAAGAGGGTCAGTCATGGTGCTGGACAAATATGCTGACCAGAAAGCTGAATGTTAAATGCTTTCCTGCCACTGTGGCTGTGCTTTGTAGAAATCTTGACCTGTTGGACTGCTGGCCTTTTCAGCCAGATTTAGCAATGCTGTGTAGAAGGGTGGCTGGCCAGAACCCTGTGCAAAGGTGGATTTCTGTTCCAGTGCCATAAGATAACGACCCTAGAACAGTCCCCGCACTCTATGGTCAATGATGATCTTTGTCAAGAGCGTGTTCAATTCGATTGGTGCGGTGGGGGCACTGAACTCGTCCACGTGGTCTGTAAGCCTGGTTCCATTGTGCAAGACCTTTAGGATCAGACAATGCTGTAAAATCACAAAAATCCTGCATGTTTCTAATCAATCACCAAAAGGATCCAAGGAGCATCTGCAACATTGGACTTTATGGTAGCCGTATCTAAAGTTCAAAATAAATTATATTATCAAAGCACATATATATCACACAACCCTGAGATTCATTTTGCATACTTAGCAAATGTATAGAATAGTAGCTATAAACACAATCAAATAGAGTATAGGATACAACAAACTGTGCAAATGCAAATATAAATAAATAATAAGAGCAAGAAATAAGATGTAAAAATCCTTTAAGTGAGATCATTGGTTGTGAGAACATCTCAATAGTTAAGGGTAGTTATCCTCTTTTGTTCCAGAGCCTGATGGGTGAGAGATGGTAACTGTTCTTGAACCTGGTGGTACGAATCCTGAAGCTCTTGTATCTTCTACCTGATGGTGGCAGAGAAAAGAGCATGGCACAGTGAGGATCTTTGATGATGATGATCCTTTTTTACGACAGCATTTCACGTAGTCATGCTCAATGGTTGGGAGGCCTTTACCTGTGTTGTACTTAGCTACGTACCTTTTGTAGGATTTTCCACTCAAAGGCATTGGCGTTCCCATGCCAGGCTGTGATGCAACCAGTCGATACCCTCTCCACTACACAGCTAAAGTGTCAATGTTTTTAATATTTCCTCATATATAAAAAGCCAGTGTTCCTGGTGCTTGCTGCCCTCTCTGCATCAGTGAAACCCAATACAAATTGGGGGGGGGGGCACCATTTTGTTGAGCACCTTTACTCAATCCGCCACAGAAGGGAGGATCACCCTGTGGCCACTCATTCTGGCATGTCAGTTCATGGCCTCCTGTACTGCCATGATGAGACCAAACTCAGGTTAGGTTACCTCATGCTCCATCTGCAGAGCCTCCAACCCGATCGCATACACATTGATTGCTTTTACTTCCAGTAATTCCACCCCCCACCACCTTTTTTCTGAATTCCTATTCTGATTATCCCTTCTCTTCTCACCTATCTATGACCACCATCTGGTTCACCCCCCCCCCCCCCATGATCATAGTCCTCGCCTACTAGATTTCTCCTTCAGCTCTTTACCCCTACCACACCCAACAGCGCCAGCTATCAGGGCTTAGGTGCTCTAACTCTCTGGAATATGGATAGCTGGCATGGCCTTCAAGGATTCAGGACCATCTTTTCAATTGGCAATGTTTTGGCAACAGGATTTCAAAGGAACACTTGAACAGAGGCTCAATCATTTGCTCTTCTTGGATTCTTATCTAGCATCAAGTCTTGCATTCTGTGTTTGTTTCAGTCTTGATTCCAGCCTCGGATACTCCGGCACTTGGGTCCAACCATCCTCACTTAGGTCTCTAGTCACACCGCCACCAAACTTCTTACTTCAACCCCCTCCTCCCTCACTTATCATCTTCCTCCTCTCCCCTACCTTCTTATTCTGGCTTCTTCCCTCTTCTTTTCCAGTCCAATGTCGATCGTTTATTCCCCTCCATAGTTACCGGACCTATGGAGTTCTTCCAGCATTCTGTTTTGCTGAGAGAGAGCATCTAGTTGCCAATGTCTTGCTGTAGTTTTCCAGAAGAAGTCTCCCCCAGAGATCTGTTTAGAAGCTTCACTACTATCCTGAAGAGACTACATTGTTTTGTTGTGCTTCCTGAGACTCTGATCTCAGTTTGGTGAAGATCCTACCACAGAAACTATACCAGCTTAATTCTACGCACCAACAGCAAAGGGTTTCAGGTTCATGTTTTTATGTCATGTCAGAAATCCACCATCGGGCCAGACAAAATAATGAACTCACTATTCTCTCCCAGCTCTGCATGAGATAAACTTGTCCTTTGATAAAGAGTAGGGGGTTCATGCCACAGACCCCTACCATTAACCGAGGGGTCCATGCACCCCCTTGATAAGGAGGGCTTGGATAGAGATTTAGTTCTGAACTCTCCTGGGTGAGAGTTAAATGAGTTATTGGGCTGGCCCAACTGTCTCTGACTATATTTTCTAGTGCAACACTACACTGAATAGAATACTACTACCCCTCTAAATAAACTAGTGGTGAGCTTAAGTAGTAGTTGCAGTGAATTTTAATTGATACACATAATATTTTACCATAGAGCTGTACAGCACAGAAACAGGCCCTTCAGCCCACAATATTTATGCTGTAGAACACACCTATAAATACTAATCCAATTTTCTTGCATTAATTCCATATCCCTATGTGCATCATTCATTTAAAATACCTGTCAATGTACCTTTTCATTGAGAACTAATTGCTCCCAAGATCACAGAGCAAAGGGTGAAGGTGTACGTCAGGCTGGTTGTGTCACCTGGCAGGGATGGAGTTGCTGGGAGACAATAGTTGACAGAGGCAGGATGGTTCAGAGATTCCTTTCAATCTTTAAATTGAGATACGGTGCAGAATAGGCCCTTCGAGCCAGACTGCCCAGCAACGCCCGACTTAACTAAGCCCAATCATGGGACAATTTACAACGGCCAATCAAACTACCAACTGGTAGGTCAGTGCCCGGAAAATATGGGCAAAGAGAGAACATATGGGAAATGAACCCGGGATGCTAGAACTGTAAAGAATTGTACTAACCACTATACCAATCACTGCCCCAGGAATTCCTACCCCTGTTTACAGCCTAGAGATACTTTTGATTGCAGTTCCCAGATACTCGTTATCAGGGATTCCTGATTGATATTCATCAGGCAGGAAGTCAGTACTCAGTACCTGATTCAGTGTAATGAAAAGGGTCCTTTCCTAAGGTACTCAACCATCTGCCCTCAAAAGGTACAGGACTGGCTCCAGGGAGAGTCAACACTTTAAGTAACTGTACTTAGAGGAGAGTTTGCACCTTCAGTGAAAATCTGTAGTTTAGAGTCAGCAGCATCCAGAGGGTCAGGAACTGTACCTCAGAATCAGCATCCTCAAGAACCACATTGGGTGGAAAGCTAAAAATTTACAGGTGAACAAATATATTAATTGGGAGCAGGAAATTCACTCACACAAGGGGTTCTGCAGATGCTGGAAATCCAGACTACGTGATGCCAGAGAAACTCAGCAGGTTCAAACAGCAGTTATGGAGAGTGAGTGAGTGTCTTGGTACAAGGAATGCATTTGTGACAGCATGTATGTAAAATTATTTTTAGAGAACATTTTAAATAATTTTGGACATTTATAACTCACAAAGACAATTTAAAAACCTTCAATATATGATTTTCTTTTTTTGCCTTTCTGGGAGTAACATGCACACACTCAGCACTTCAAGAACAGGTTCTTAGCCTCCACCATCTGCTTTCTAAATGGACATTGAAACTAAGAACACTATCCCACTAGTTTTTTTAAATTTCTGATCTTTGCACCATTTATTTTAACTTAACTCTTTAATAGACATATATACTTCACATAATTCAGTTTTCCTCTCTTTATTTATCCTGTCCTTCATGCACTGCTGGCATAAAGTTAACAAATTTCACAACATATGTCAATAATATTAAACCTGATTCCGAGGACTGCCACTTTTATTAGCTGTAATGGGAGTGTAGGATTAGTGTCTTTTAGTGCAATAGCTTATGGGGTGAAGCTGCTTACAAGAAGGCAGTCTTCAGTGGTCTCAGATGGCTTGACCAGACCATCTTCTTGTTATTAAATCGCTAGATTGTGATGATTACAGTCTGCCAATACTTCATGAATCACAATGCCACCCTCCACATCCCTTTCTGCCAGGACTGGTGTGGACAGGGAGCTTGAAGCTATGTTTTGCTTTGCTGCTGCTGAAGTTCATTGAACACCCTCAAACCCAGGGATTCCCAAACTGGGGTCCACAGACCCCCCTCAGTTAATGACATACAAAAGGTTGGGAAAGATGTACTGAAGGAAGTGGGGAAATCGAAGCTCAACTTTAAAAGCCTGACTTATCTCTGAGAAGCTGCTAGAAAAGTTACTACCTGTTCAAGATCAAGAATATGCCACACATTATTGAATTATGATCATTTTTAATAAAACCTGAAAAAGCTAGGATCAAAATTTTATTGAAATTATTGCAAATGTCTGTAATGTTTTGTGCCCAGAGGTTCCACTCCACAAGTGATCCGAGCCCATGGAACACAGGTGCACGTATGTAAAGTTCTCCTGCTCAAGTGCACAAACCTGTTAAATCCTGTTTTTCAAAATAGATTCAGCTATGGATGTTTGTTTCTGTGCACAGTTTCTAGTGTTAGGCTGTGAGCGTGGCATTCACTCAGGTTTATTCTGCACCGGTGGAGTGTGGCACCCACACCAGGCTTCAGAGCAAAGGGTTCCAGGTTTGAATCCAACCGGCTCCTTAAACGAGTTCCACTGGGTTGAGCTTCGACCTAGCAACTTGGCCGCCTAAACAGACAAACGTTAAGGAAATGGCAAGGTTGCCACCTAAGCACAGGGAGGAATTTTACCTTTTTAAAAATAAAAACCATACACACGCAAAAACAGGGTGTTGAAACTGGAGGCGTGGGTTGCTGCTTCTGCTCACGACTCTGCTCTCTGCAGCGCTGAAACCTTGTCCTGTTCTGGCTGCTTCAGGCTTTATATCTGCAAGCCCCATGACGGTTTTCCCAACTGTGTAATGAACTGAGGCAAAGGGCCTGCCCTGGGCCTCGTGTCTGCTGCCTCACTTTAATTCCAAAAGCCACTGTTTGCTTTTATCGTTCACACGTTATCGTTCACTCCTCTCTCTGTGCACTGGCTGTTGATCTTTGTAATTGGGTTCTTGTTTTGTGGCTGCTTGTAAGCAGATGAATCTCAAGGTTATATAATTTGTACGTTCTTTGATAATAAATGTACTTTGACTCACTCTAGTGGTGATCTTGTATGAATGTCACAGGTATCATGTAATACTTCTCACAGTTCAAGAGTATGACAATTTCACTGGCCCAGTGTTTGTTTAAATTTTGCCAAAGTTCAAGTCCATCTGTTGAATTGATGTTATTTTCTTCTTTCCTGAAATAACAGAAAACGGATGTGACTGAAAACACCTCCATCTGAACAGCGTATCACTTGAACAAATGCCTTTGCCGTTAGCACTTTCATGTTTGTGTAATTGTTCTCTTCAACAGAATAAACAATAAAATGTGCTTTTAAAGTATTGCAAACGCAAACATGTTAGATTGATTCCCAATGTGTGATGTTGCAACTAATTGGGCCTGAACTGATTCAAGGTTGAGTTGATTACAAGTGAAAATCCAGGCTTAATTTTTACAGCAGCTTTGTATCTGATCTACAATAAATGTAGTTTCTGCCCGTTATTCCACTGGTATTTAGGGCAGCAATGAAGGTCCTCCATCTCCGATGATGTTCAGGGTCTCCTTCAGTGTGGCAGTAGCTTCCTCCCGGTTTTCAATACTGTCAGTCATGCAAGTGAGACTTGGGAATACCATTACACCCAGATGTGGAAGGATTCTTCATGGCTGTTTCCATAACTATTTTGTTTTAACAGTCAGGGTCGTTAGCCCTGAGCTGAACCCCTGAACCTGGAGGACTGGTGGACCACTCTGAGTCTGGCCTCTACCTTTTGACCTTTCTCATGGATGACCAAACCAAGAGCCAAAGCATAAAACCCTGACTCCAACCAACATAGCTGTCTGGGTCATTGAGGCAGGCAAGCCTCTAGCTCACAAGGTTGTGGTCATCTTAGGAGGATCTTGCACTAACGCATGACTCAGATCGTTCGTATTTGTGTTTTGTTTAAAACCCATGGAACAACAATTGAGCTCATTCTTTGGAACAAGACATTTTGCGGTGTTGAGCCCTGGGGCAATCTGATCACTGGTATTGAACAAATCCATTTATTATTAGAGGGTGGAGGCTTTGTGTATCTGCACCAAGTGTCTGGCACTTGTAGACAGAAGTGGCCCTCCAGTCTCAACACTGATTTTGAGTGTGTATGCTTTTTATTTTTTAAAAAAAGGTAAAATTCCTCCCCGTGCTTAGGTGGCAACCTTGCCATTTCCTTAATGTTTGTCTGTTTTAGGCGGCCAAGCTCAACCCAGGCACAAGTGGAACTCGTGCAAGGAGCAGGCCGGATTCGAACCTGGGAATGGTTTGTGGCACCATAAGATAATTAACTCCCCAGCCATTTCTGCCTTCATTACCCTGAGATTCAAAGTACATTTATTATCAAAGTCTGTTTGCAGTATACAACCCTGAGATTCGTCTTCCCTCAGTGTACACGTAATTTGCCATAACCAAATTTGTTTAAATCAGAGAGACAATTGCACAGTACAATGGCAACACCTCCACTCCAGGCTTATTGCACCTTATGAAGGGTCTCCATCCCAAAGTATGGACTGACCTGATGATTTCCTCCAGGATTTTGAATGTTGATCCAGGGCTCCAAAATTTACAGGCATCATCTTCTTCTGATTTTTAATAGTGGTTGGCAGTCCATCTTAATGGAGCATTACTGCCACCAACTGGACTGGAGTGTGGTGTAGCGAATTGGGGAAGAAACCCTTTCTACTTCTCTTTCAAATAAAAGTTCCATTACCCCGGAAAGCCCTATGTAATGAAATTCAATCCTGTGTATTAGTCATTCCCATTAGATTTTTTTTAAAAGAAAACTATCAATCCCCAAGGACTGTAATGAAGCCTGCATTTGATCTTTTAACCTTGTATGCTTCACACTGTAGTATGTTGAAATCTTTCATAATGATGAAAGAAACCTTCACAGCCCAGAGTGTTTTCCAACAAGATACGAGGAATAATTAAGCACAGAATGCCCAATTCTAAGTCATGACAAAATATTTCCTTCCCTCCTTGTTTTACCCTTTTCTCACATAAATGCAAGTTTTATATGTATTCTGTAAAGGTGTCTCACCTTATGCCCATTAACCCACAAATCTGGAAATTTTACCACCTTCATTTCAAAAATTTGACCATAAAATTTCAAGTATAAATATTAATCCTCTTTGTAAGGCACAACTTGTTATGAGTTTTAGCTGAGAGCTTTAATCCCCAACCATTTGCCCACTGTTTGAACTTATTATTTGCTAATTGCATCCTATATATGGTAACACTGAAATTTCTACCTCTAATCCATAAAGCTCCATCATCTGCATATGGTGATTTACCCATCCCAGAGGAAATGCCATTAATCATATGTGATGCCCACACTATGGTGCATAACAAGTTGGGCTCGCTAGCTATCTCTGACTAATGGCCACGGGACTCAACAATGCATGGGCAGTGGTGAGACAGCTATCTCCAATAAACAACACATCTGGGGTTGGTATGCAACACAAACGGGAAAGTTGGAATGTTCTGTCAAGGGAACAGAAATTATGGTGAATGCTGTACAAATACAGCCCCATTGAAGAGTTATTGTTTGTCAGGAAAAAAACAAAACCTACACCAGCATAAACAAAGTGTAAGTATCTTTACAGAAACAGTTAACAGAAAAGGGCCCATTAGTTACAATGTGCACATAAACGGTGGAGCTCATTGCTGGGTAGTCAGGTGTTTTGTTCTAATTACTCACAGCACTGAATCCACGTACTGCGTGAAAGGCACCAGCCACGATCTGAATTTTCCTTGAAGTCCATAACAAACACACTGGCTAGCTCAGAAGTAGTATCGGCACTTCCTCCATGGAGCCATTTGTCTGCACAAAGAATTTCTTACAACGGTGTCTGCCCTTTGGGCGGGTTCCACGAGTGTCCTCCATCGTGCTTCCCTCCGCACCTCACTTCTTCCCCAAGTGCCGCAGAAGAGCTCCTAGAAACTGGATGCAGCCGGTCTCCCTCGGATATTCCGTTGCATTCCACTCGGGAGATCATCATCAAGGCAAACCCGACCGGCTGATACAACATTTCTAAGCTAATCAAATGACTCAAAGTGAAACACTGGACTGTAAAATTTGATTAACATTGCGTTTTACAAAAATCCACAGAAAATAAAACACCCAACAGCATAACTGTAGTAATACAATAAAACATGTTCTTAACCAGGGTATTACATTCTTCCCCCCCCCCCCACCAAAATTAGTCATGTCTTCATGATATTGTAAGCCTTTAGAACTTATTCAATCTATTATTAACAACACAGTACTTGTTCTAACTAACATCAAGTTATGTTTCCACCTATGCTCCGAGAGTATTCAGGGTGCGACTAAAGCATTCAAGTGAATTGTGAGAATACAAGGTTCTCCAATCTATTTGTAAACGGAATTAACACATCTTGCCATTGGGACTGATACAACACTGTTTCTCAGATGCATCATATGCAGCCTCTCTGAAGGTTTCCTGAATCTGAGACCAATCTCAGTGTCTTTGGTCTCATCCTCTCCCTGTAACTGTTCACATTTACCTCGGGATGCCCTACCCTGACTGTTACTCAGTTCCTCCTACACCCCCCCAACTGAACTCAGCTTAATCTCCAATTATATTTACGCCAAATTCCCCTTTGCTGTCTACTATCACGCCTGCCTGTCCAATGGTTGTCCTCCCCACTATGTCCAGGTCTGGACGGGAAGATTCAGACATCTTGTCATGGCAAGTTTGCATAAGGCAAGGCACACCACAATCTAATTCTTCCTCCTCAATCTGTACAGCATTCAGTGGGTTCTTCCGGTTTCACTTCGGGTCTTTCCACTGAAATCACACTGTCTGCCTTTTCCTCAGCCTGTTGCCTTTCTTTTCTCCTTCTCCTTTGCAGAGTTCTTTTACTAGGTGTAGGCGTCGTGTCGGCCCTTGGGTCAACGTGCACTCCCTGCCCCAGAGGTAAATGATGATTCCAAGGGAGACTTTTGATAGGACCATTCCTACCTCCTGGCTTCAACCGGAAAACTGGCTAATTTGGCATCTGGCTCCGGCTGGGTAGAAATCCAGCAGTCAGCCAACCTGTTGGCCCAAATGTCTTAACAGAACTATCTCCAGGCATCAGTTGAAAGAACTTGAACTTTTGATTATATCTCTTCTTGTTTTGTTTGATAGTTGAAACTGCTGCTAGCTCAAACTTTTTGCAGTTCTCTCCACATCATATTTGAGATACATCTTCTGCGGCAAGTCCTCATCGGTGGTCCCAAAGCAAAAGATCCACAGATAATCTTGCTTCATTTCCAAAACTGAAATAGTACGGCGGGTAGCCAGTGGCTTAATTCTGAGTACAGTTGTAGCAGTGTACCAAATATCCCATATGCTGGCTCCAGTTACTCTTTTTGTTGGCATCCACAGTTCCAGTCGTGTCTAGCAATGTCCTGCTGAATCTTTCAGGCTGAAGATCACTTTGAGGGTGATATGGTATAGTCCTCAACTTTGATTCCAAACATGTTCAGTAACTTATTTATGAGCCAACTTCCAAAAATCCCTTCCCCGATCACCGTGTGCCCTTCTTGGGAGGCCATAACGAATAACATATTTGTCCCGTAACATTTTTGCAACTGTGGATGGTCTCCGATCCTTTGTGGAAAAGGCTTGAGCACATCAGGTGTAGTCAGTGATGACCAAGACATTCGCAGCATTATTGGAATCAGGCTCGATGGAAAGGAAATCCAAGCACACTAAATCAAGTGGTCTCGTGCTTTGGCGATGAGACAAGGGAGCAACTCTTTTCGGTAGCGTCTTACTCCGAATACAAAAGATGCACAACTTTGTCTTCAGGCTTCACCTGTGGCCAAAGAACCAATCTCTGACCAATCCGTCGGTCTTCTCAAATTCCAAATGACCTGAGCCATCATGAAGTGACCTCAGTACAATCTTCTGTTACTTCTCAGGCAAAACCAACTGGGACATAAAGTTATATAGAACTTAGTTCCTCAACTCCAGTTTGTCCCACTCCCTCATCAGTAGGGTATTGTGTCTTCTCAATTTTGGCCATATCTTCTTTGACAGCAGATGACCAGATGTCACCTGTACAAGGTCTTGCTGTGCTGCTGACAATTCAGCAGGACTCAAGGCGGGCAACTGCTTCATATTCAGCACGGTCAGGTTGCAATAGGCTTGTGGAATGGCATGGCTAGAAGCTTCTGAATGATCAACAGCTCTCTCAGGCCATAGTCTTTGCTCCGATTTTCCAACTGTGCAAAGCTGGCACATTGCTTTAACACCAAAAGGCAGGTTACGTCCTCTCACTCTCTGTCCGTTGCTGGCTTCCAGGCATGTATTCAAGGCTGAAATCATACACAGAAAACACTGCCAACCAGCAACCTGATTTTGCCAAGATCAAAATACAAGTTAGTTGATTGTTGTCGGTCCTCACCTTGAACTTGGCATCTTATAGTCACCTAATTCATCTACCACTGCCAGAAACTCCAATTTGTACACAGCAGGGTGGTTCCACTCACATGGTGACAAACTCAGGCTGATGAAAGCAACACATCTCAACTCTCTACCTTGGCCTCGATATAAAACGCCGCCTAATCCTTCACGGCTTGAGTCTGTGTGCAGTACATACAGCAAAGGCAGCGGTCAACTGTCGACTCTTTTCCATAGGTGCTGCCTCCCCGAGTTCCTCCAGCATTTTGTTTGTGTTGCCTGGATCTCCAGCATCTGCGATTTTCTCATTTGTCTCCAAGATCTGAGACACTGAACCAGTTTACTTCGCTCCGGTGACCAGAGTATCCTGTTCAGTGTTGATAATCAACACACACACACACCTTCCCATTCTTCTTCCTCACCACCATTATGGGCGATGCATAGGGACTTCTCGACTCAGAGATAATTCCAGCTTCAATGGTGAATGCGTCAAGCGCCTGTTGTAAAAGGATTTGTGAAGTAACTTGAGAACCTGTATCAAGTATGGGTCTAGCATGCTTTCAATCTGTACGGTGACATCAGAACTTGGCCTCACTAACCATTCAGGAATGGGATTTTGCAGCTTTGTACATCGCTTGATACACTGATTGGAACATATTCTCTCTGGGATGCCAGGCCATTCCCTTACTGGGTGCCTCTGAAATTTCCTGTCTTCTTTTTCTGTTTGAGCAACCTCTGGGTCACTTTCCAGTGGTTTTCCAGTTCTACACACTCCTGCTTGAAATGTCCATCCTCTCCGCAGTTGTAACAGAAAACACCAGTCGTCCTCCTGGTCAAAAGGCCCCTTTCGGCAGCATTCCTCTGCTTAGCAAGTCCCACAGGCAGGCTGGGTTTCCTAGTGGAGGTGCCATGTTCAGCTGCAGTAACAGAAGGCATCGACTGAAATAATGTGGCTGGTTTGGTTCTCATTTCATTTTCAGAAACCTCTGCTTCAGGAGCTACAACTGAAGACATTACCCGACTATCGCATTTCTCAATCATATTTTCCTCCTCTCTCACTTCTCCAATTAACTCAACAAAAGACGGAGGAGGGCGCATCTTGCAGGTTACTCGAATTTGTCGAGCAATCAAGTCGTGCTTCAGCGCACCCCTCCGACTTGCTCCATCCTCAAACGATTTATCTCAGCCAGTCGAACGGCCCCTTTACCGCACAAACGATTCAGCTGTTTCTCTAACCTAAAAAGGTAGTCGAAAAGCCTCTCTCCTTCCTCCTGGAATGTGTGCCTAAACTTCATCATGAGGTCAGCTGAAGTGTCTTCTGGTACTTGCATATAGTTAGCTGACATGACTAAAGGATTTCCTGCCTTTAATAATCTCTCTATATCAGCGGCCGCCCCTTTTAAACTCTGTCAATCTCTGCTTTTCCTTATCATCTGAGCACTGCCATCCATCCAGTAACTGGGCTACCTGCTCCACACAAGTTTCTTCCCCACTGGGTGTGCCTCCAGTCCAAGAAGCATGCTCAACCCACCATAGATTAGGCATTTATCGAACAGTGATGTAACAGCCAAAACCCGCTCAGAATTTACATCAGCAGCTGAGGGGCCCATTAGACTTCTCACATCAGACAAGGTCTTCCCCTCACTCCGCAGAAAAGCGAAGAATTTGTCTTTTAAAATCTTCATCCTCACTTCCATTCTCGCCAACTCTAAAGATACGGACTGACCGTAGCCCCGCCTCTCCAGGTAACCCTACCCTATCGGGCAGCGCGATTTCAGTTACGTCATTGGCGGTTTGCACTAACGCCACACCTTTACCAACTGAGTCATCAAAACGCCGATCAATCAGTGTGACTTTCCCCAACACTTTCACAGAACTCAACGTCCTATATAACATCTCATCAGTAACTCGGGCAGAAATCCCGCTCAAGACACATGCATTTCGAGTGGATAATCCCTTCTCATAGCACCAGAGCTTGATCTCCGCGGCATCCATATTACAAAACTTTGATTATGACGCACCTTAAATTCCACAAAGCACTAGCTTACACGCAAATACACCGCTTATTCAATCCTTACACTATACAGCATTTCATCCCAGAACGAAGCCCTCAAAAATGTAACCCTGCTCACCGTTATCTCTGGCTAACCAACAGGGGATTCAACAACGCACGGATAACGGTGAGACAAGTAACGGTGAAACAGCACAAGTTTAAGGTCGGAATGATTCAGGTTCTACACAAACAGGAAAGCTGGAATGTTCCGTTTAAGGGATCGAAAATTATAATGAATGCTGCAAAATACTGTCCCATGCAAAAGTTAAAGTTCTCCAGAAACTTGCACCAGCATAAACTTAATGTGGAAGTACATCAACTTTAACAGTTAACAGGGAAAAAAGCCCATTACAGTCGATAATGTGCACTTCAAAGTTGGAGCTCGTTGCTGGGTAGTCGTGGGTTTCGCTTTAATTACTCACGATCCGCGTGAAAAGCACCAGGCACGACTCAAAACTTTCCTCAAAGTCCGTTACGAACTAACTAGCCAGCTCAGGAGTATTTGGTCTTCCTCCGAGGAGCCTTTTCTCTGCACAAAGACCCATGCCGCCAATCTCCTATCCAATCCCATTGTACAGAATGTTACCAGGACAAGCCCCAAATACTAATACGACTTTCCTATAAACTAATCAAACGACTCCTTAGATTAGCAGAAAGCGAAATACTGGACTGTAAAGTTTGATTAACACTAAACACTGCGTTTTACAAAAAACTTCAGTAAAAAATATACTCAACAGCATAAGTGCAGTAATACAATAAAACATGCTCCTAACCAGGGAATTACACATAACTTTTTAAAATAACGGGGTTTCTCCATCTCAGAAACGTCACTGCAGATCACCCAGCATGCCCCGGTGCTGAAGATACGGCGCCCCCGCGATCGCGCTTTGCCTTTCTCAATCGGACAGTTCCACCGGCTTCACTTCCGCCCTAACTCGCCGTCACTTCCTGCCGTGCGCTGGTGCTTAAGCGACCCCGTGGCCAGCCCTAGGTCTCTTTCGTCAGCGTGCGGCGCTCGAGATGGCGGACAACCAGGTACCGGAGGGCGGCGGGCCTAGAGGCCTGGCCCGGGGCAGAGGCTTCGGCAGTCGGGGGTAGCGGGTGTGAGGCTGGACGGTCCTGGGGGTGGAGGATCGCGACTGGGAGAGGAAAGCGTGGGAGCGTGCCGGCGTCCCGAGAGCGGTTGCCGGGGCCGTAACCGCTGCCTTTTGCCTCCCTTCACAGACCGAGCGCGCCTACCAGAAGCAGCCGACTGTCTTCCAGAATAAGAAGCGCGTGTTAGCGGCTGAGGGCGCCAAGGAGAAGCTGCCGCGCTACCACCGCAATGTGGGCCTAGGCTTCAAGACCCCGCGAGAGGTGAGCCCCGGGCTTGTGGCTCTGTCTTCGGGCAGGGGGTGGTTGGGAGAGGGGAAAAGCCGAGGTGCCGGGCTGCAAATGATGGTCATTCTCACGATGGTCTTCCGAATCTCTCCGGGATGCTGAAGACAACGCCTAATGGCTTCACTGATGCGCCTCTCTGCACACAGAGATACCGGAGCAGCGCTCTGAGCCTTGATCCGTCCTTCAGAAACCTGGAGGCTGAGCTGGATCTCGTTGCCGCAAACCTGCTCGTGACTTTAAAACTGAAATCTAGGGTCTCGGCCCGAAACGCCGAGAGCGCTTCTCCCTATCGATGCTGCCTGGCCTGCTGTGTTCCACCGGCATTTTGTGTGTGCTGCTGTTTGAATTTCCAGCATCTGCAGATTTCCTCGTGTTTGATCTGAAAGCCGGGATGTCTGCTTTGAGAAAATGCTTCCTTCTCTTCTCTCCCCCCCCCTCCCCATTATAACATGCTGGTGAGATGGCATGTGAACTTTGCTTTCGCCATCAAATACATTGCTGGGTGACCTGACTCTCAGCCCTTGCTAGCAAAAATCTGTATGTCTTAAATATCCAAAGATAATGTCAGTCCTTTGAAAGAGTTTCAAAGACTCAGTGTTAAAAGTGTGAATTCACTAATTTTCTATATAACTGAAGAATATTTTTGCTGCTTTTTAATTCCTCTCAATAAACAGTATCTTTCTTAGCTTTATAATTTGCATACCAGCCATCCGCAAATCTAGATGCATCTGCAGCCTGGTGTTCATCTATTGCCATTTACTCCTAATGTTTTGTAACAAATTTTTTTGTTATGTAGTTTTTGTTTTTATTTAAAGATCCAGTGTGGAATAGTCCCTTTCTGCTGTTCGACACCTGCCGCCAGTACCCACTAATTTTAACTCAACAGCTCTTTTATCTTCCTATTTAACCCATCGCATTATCTATATTCTCATTGTGTGCTTTCCTACCTATTTATCAACAAATTGCCATTGGTGCCTTCATCCTATTCATTAATATATTACTGCATAAATTTTAGATGAGCTTTGAGTAAACATCATGACTTGCACTAAGCATGTATTGTCAAACATAGAACTGCACAAAACAGTGGTGAATTAAAACATTTGCCATCATCTCATCAAATGGCAGTCATGAAGGGCTACAAGACCTGCTCCTCTTGTGCAGATGGTGTGAAGGTTGGTGATGCTCTGGTTAGATCACACCTGGAGTTTTGAATTCAGTTTTGGTCTCTTTATAGGAAACACATAAAAGTTTTAGAGATGGTACTGAGATTTGTCAGGATGAGGTCACATGTCAAAAGAGGAATGGTTGAGTGAGCAAGGACTCCTTTCTTTGGAGTGTAGCAGGATGACCAGTAACTTGATAGAGGTGTATAAGAGACAATGATAGATAGTGGTAGTATATATCTTACATAAGCTACTGGAGAAACAAATTAGTATCTGATTCCCTTGTTATTCCTCTCCATAGATGCTGCTTGACGTGCTGAGCATTTTGTGTTGCTCTTGATTTCTAGCATCTGCATAACAGAATCTCTTGTGTTTATGATTCCCTAATGCACTCACTTCATAACATCACCCAGTTGTGTAATGTGTGATCCTTTGTTCCTAGGCCATTGATGGAACCTACATTGACAAGAAATGTCCATTTACTGGGAATGTGTCAATTCGAGGGCGTATCCTCACAGGTAGGGATGTCAATCTGGTTAAATCTGTTCTATTCTGAGAAAGTAGTGGCTCCCATGCAAGCTCTGTAGTAGGACAATTGAAATGGGAGGTTTGTATGGGAAGTTATTTGGTAGTGATCATTTTTCAGTCCTTCAGTTATTGCTTGTACCTGGGAAGATTTACGGTGTAGATACTGTGCCGTGTTGAAATGGTCAGATTGATTGAAGTTGCTGGTTTGGTGATTACACTTGCGACCCACACTGATGCTGTGTGTTACAGCGTGGGATACAAATAAGGTCAAATATAAAAGTGCTGTGTAAATGTATTCTTTATATTGGTTTTGTATTTCTATTGTGGGGGATGTTTTCTGGAATATTTGGGTTTCAAAGTTCTTTTGTGAAATCTTGTCCAACTTTGCAGCATTATAAATAACGGTTGATGTTAGTGGAGAAGAGATACGGTGATTGTTTAGTGTAATTTTGTCCTTTCCATCATTGGGTTGGGAAAGAAAGTCTGAAACTAATGGGTTGTACAAAGTAATTCCGGTCTTGCGATTTTGGCTTGTATCAAGTGTCAGTCAACTCTTGGGTTCTGGGTACATGGTATTATTCTGTAAGGATGATTTGCCTTTAACTTCCTGCTTTCTTTACCAGGTGTTGTAACTAAAATGAAGATGCAACGGACCATTGTTATTCGCAGAGACTACCTTCATTACATCAGGAAATACAACCGTTTTGAGAAGCGACACAAGAACATGTCTGTGCACTTATCCCCTTGCTTCAGGTACTACACGGTTGAATTGTGTATTGAAGCTGTCTCTTTGTTTGGAGGAGTGAGGGTAGAAACAGCTTGAGCTAACATCCATATCCAAGGAGGAAATGCTCTCTCTGGCTGCATTGCTCTATTTTGTTTTCAACTGCTACTCCTTGTTTATTGGTCAGGTACTCAGGGCACTTCTGTACTGGGAGTGGTTGATGGAAGGAGAGGTCCTTTGCTGAGAGGAATCTTGTTAATTCCACGGACCATAGAAGAATGTTAGTATCAGCTGGTTTTTTAACTAACCACAAGTTGCTGTGCAGTCACCCAAAGGGTCCATCAGCTCAAACTCAACTCTTTCGTTTTCTCTCTTAGCCCCCTTGCCCAGTGTTCTACAGAGAAGCTATGTGAATATGGTAGTGTGGGAGCTGATTAAAAATCTTTTGCTGGCACCACACGCGGTGGTATAAATCTGGACGTTGGCAGCTTTGGGGGAAATGGTGTTTGCATGGGTTGGGATGTGATAGCCAGCTACCCTGGTGGTCCTGCTGGTGTGAGATTATGGCTAAGCAAGTGGCCCGGTCCCTCCACCTGCTCTTCTGCAGTAGCATTTGTTTCATGGGTGGGTATTTGATCCTGGCACTGAGTTTTTGTATTGTCAAACAGGGCAGATTTGCTCTACTCTTAACTGTTGTGTCACCTGTTCCAGGGATGTGCAGAATGGAGACAGTGTGACCGTTGGAGAGTGTCGACCCCTCAGTAAGACTGTGCGTTTCAACGTCCTCAAAGTCACCAAGGCTGCAGGAGCCAAGAAACAGTTCCAGAAATTTTGAAGGGTAGTTGTAATGTAAATCATCTACAATAAAGTCTTTGTGAAAATATGTCACTTGGTGCCAGCATTTCACTGAACTACAGATTCTGCTAGTGTTGAGGAAAGGTGGGGGGGGGGGGGGGATTGGCCCCAGATTAACTGAGCTACTTGTGGAATACAGTGTTGGCAATTGAATTGACTCAATATTCAGATGTCAGGTGCAGTTTATTGTGATGATTTGATTACATCATACGATCTTTCTAATCTGGTTGCCTATTTCAAGACAGACAAAAAATCTATGTAATGGACAGAAGTGTGCACATGTGCAAACATTGGTTCCTGTGCAGTTTGAGTCAGACATGGCTCTGTAATGGCACTGGTGTCAGCATTCTTATTTTCAAGCTACGTCTTGACTGTATTCCACCCCAAGCTGCTGTCGAACCTCATCCAAAATGCTCATCACCAGCTCGCTGTCAGCCAGTGTCATCTGGGAATTTTCCTTCAGTCCTGCAAGTGAAATAACAGAAAAACTATTGCTTTCAAAATAGCACTCGTGTTCCTTCCTGTGAGCCACAGGGAGCATTGACTCTAGCCAAAAACAGAAATGTTATCTCAATGACAATGCTCCCCATGGTAATAACATTGATTTGTTATCCTACCCCACTCCCCACTGTTACCATCAAACCACTGGAGTGGTAATCTGACAGGCAGTCCATAAACACCCCCCTACCCGTTAGAGCAGTTAGTTTCACTGGGTATCCTGAAGGATGGGTAGGATGTTACATGGAACTGGTAAGTGGTATTTGCATGCGTCTTACCTTTCTGAAGGCACCGCCGTACTTCCTCTGCCTCGTACCTTAGACCAATACTGTTGGTGAAGTTGAGGGGCTGAGATGGAGTCAGCAATGGGAACTCCTCTATGACTCCATTGACCATGAGACTTGTGGGGCACCACATGTGGGTTGGCACCTTGGAACAAAGACATGTCATTGAGCAGAATACAGCTTTCTAGTGTAGGCCACAGCTTGAATAGTGTAACAATCATGTTCTCTTGGAAAGGCATTGTTGGTCAGTGCACCTTTTGTGGGGGAGAGGGAGCCTGTCTATGATTTTAAGAGGCAACTAAATATATTAATGAGCATAAGGTATTGATGTAGCTTGCGTGAATTCAGTAAGATCTTTGACAAGATCCACATTGGAAGGCTGATTCGAAAGATGAAAATCTCGGAGAAATTCAAGACAAGTCGCCAAATAGGATCAATATTGGTTTGGTAGTGGGACAAAGTGGATGGGGGTTACTTTAATGACTGGAAGCCAATGACCCTGCTGGTAATGACAGGATGTAGTGATAGCATGTTTGACTACAGAATAAGGAGTAGCAAGCTGAGAAGGACAGTGGTAAATGGAACCCAATTCTTTAGCCCATCACCTCTACTGGGGCAACAGCAACTTGCAAAAGTCCTCTATAACTGGCCAGTCTTCCAAATTGTCCCCAGATGTAGCCCATCTTCTAAGATTCTTTCTGTCCCAGGGTGGTGGTCTCCAGAGCTTCTGCTGGTGTTTCTGTAGCACTGGGTTTTTACGGTTGCTACCCCCTGCCCAACCGTCCTTTCAATATCTCTGCTTGGGACAGTTCATGGTGGAGTTTTATACATGATTGACTGGTGTGAGGTAATGTATTTTGGGAGGTCTAATAAGATAACAGTGAATGGTAGGGGCCTAGGGAACATTAGGCCAATCAATGTGTTGTCGGCAAATTTAATTAGATTCGAGCTGAGGGTGGCTGCAGGAATGGACGTCAAACCTCTACAGTTGCTGCTGTCGGGCTCTACAGTATTGAGTAAAAATACCACAGATCTATCATCAAAAGCAAGGTAAGGGCAAAGAATTACCGTGATTATGCCCTTGGTACCACTGATAACTGCCTGGTTAGGAAGGTGTGTTGCCATAGTTGCAGTTAATATAGCCATGCGTTTCCTGGAGTACTTCAGTACGATGTTCACTGTTTCATCAATACCTGCAGTAATACAAGAGGAAAGGGGCATTTGTAGAGGCTTTCTGAAGTGATGGGTTTTGGACTGTGTCTCATAGAATGGTTCATACTTGCCTTTCTCAGTGAGGAATCCTGTAGCATGAATGGAATCTGGCTTCTCACCATTGAAAACCATGCAGGCAAACTGTACACAGTAGCAGCCAATATCCAGGAGTACTCCTCCACCCAACTCTTTCTCCACCACTCGTGGAGTCTCCAGCATCCAAGTGCCAAATTCAGCTCTCATCATTTTAACCTCCCCCACGTGATTCTCAGATAGTAGACAGCGAATCTTCTTGTAGACAGGGAAAAACCTTGACCAAAATCCCTGTAAAACAATTGAGGACCAGGGCCCACACAATGTGTTGCTTTTTAAAAATATATAAATGTGATCTTAATTTAGTCAGTAAAATTGTTTGCTTAAAATGTACAACTCTCAAGCATGTGTAGTTAGAGCCCAAAGCTACAGTGTCAGGTGTCTTGGGTACATAGTCCTCTTGGATTCCAAGATGACTTTTTGGAGTTTCCAACATTCTGGGATATTAGCTCAAAGCAGATGTATATTAAACACAATTTGTGATGATGAAAGGACTGTTGCAAATGCAGAGCTTGGCATAAATGGTTTTACTACTGTAGAGGGAGCTTTAATATGTTACTGAGGTGAGGGCAGTGCCTGGGCCAGAGTGCAAGGCTGAAGGCATATTGAAGCAGTAGGGCCTTGTGTCTGAGGACAAGGAACAACCCAAGGTGTGAACAATTTAAGCACCAGACGAGATTGAAAAGGTCAGGGTGTTGGGCCAAAAGAGGGACAGAACAGAACAGTTGGCGAGCTTCACTCGTCTGAACTGTGGCCTTAACTGGTTCTGAGAGTGGCTGTGCTTGGCTTCATGGCTGTGGATTCCTGTTTGTGAACTTCAGTTCTGAGTGTTTTTTGCTTGCACTATTTGGATTTTTTTGGCACATTGTTTTTTTTTATATAATGGGTTTATTTAGTTTTGTGGTTGCTTGTATGGAGATGGATCTCAAAGTTATACATAAACATTGATAACAAATCCACTTTGGACTTTCACAAACAAGAGAAAATCTGCAGATGCTGGAAATAAGACCATAAGACATAGCAGAATTAGGCCATCTGGCCCATCAAGTCTGCTCCGCCATTCGATCATGGCTGATCTTTTTTCTATCATCTCAACCCCAGTTCCCAGCTTACTCCCTGTAAACTTTGATGCCATGTCCAATCAAGAACCTAACAATCTCTGCCTTAAATACACCCCATGACCTGGTCTCTACAGCTGCCTGTGGCAACAAATTCCCCACCCTTTGGCTAAAGAATTTTCTCCGCATCTGTTTTGAAAGGGCACCGCTCTATCCTGCAGCTGTGCCCTCTTGTCCTAGACTCTCCCACCATGGGAAACATCCTTTCCACATCTACTGTCTAGGCCTTTCAACATTCAAAAGGTTTCAATGGGATCCCCCCCTCATCCTCCTGAATTCCAGCGAGTACAGACCCAGAGCCAAACATTCCTCGTATGATAACCCTTTCATTCCTGGAATCATCCTTAACCTCCTCTGGACCCTCTCCAATGTCAGCACACCTTTTCTAAGCCCAAAACTGTTCACAATATGCAAGGTGAGCCTCATCAGTGCCTCAGCCTCACATCTTTGCTCTTCTATTCTAGACCTCTGGAAATGAATGCTAACATAGCAATTGCCTTCCTCACCACTGACTCAACTCGCAAGTTAACCTTCAGGGTGTTCTGTACAAGGTCTCCCAAATCCCTCTGCATCTCAGATTCCTAGAATTTCTCCCTGTTTAGAAAATAGTCCACACGTTTTATTTTCTACTACCAAAGTGCATGACCATTATAACATTATACTAACATTCCAACATTATATTTCATTTACCACTTGTCCATTCTCCAAAATCCTTCTGCATTTTATCTGTTTCCTCAACACTACCTGCCCCTCCACCAGACTTCGTATTGTTACACCTGTGCCCCAACTCAAAGGGTACAAAGAAGCCCCCTCCTTTTTGAGAATTGCAAGATCGCTATTAAATCAGGTCAAGAGACCCAGGAAATGAGAGAAAGACATGCAGAATCCACAAAGGGGTTTGGAATGTCCTGGCCCCTCAGCGATACAAAGCCACGGGAAACGGCCATTGTCTCTTGGAGACGGAATTGTGTATTGAGTACTGTACTTCATGGAAGCCCTGGGAATGAGCAACGTGGGCTGGTTGGGGGATGGCATCATTCCAACCTGATTGACATCTGAGATCCTGTGAGTAAGGATAAAATAAGGTCTGGGGAACCACTCCTTTAGACGCACCAGAAGAAATGCTAGAAATCCTGTAAGCGTAATAGCACAGCCGGTGGAAAGCCCACGTGCGTCCTTTTCCATTTACCTCAGAATTGGTGGGCCTTACCACGGAAGAATGAGTTTAGCTAAAACAAAGGAGAAATCAGCCCCAACGACTCTTGAAGGATTGACATCATAAAAGGAATGGGCAGGTTTTAAACTTTCTCTCTTACTCCAACCAAAGGCTGCAGCCTGCATGAACTAGAGTGACTTTTATATTTCCATCGGACAATACATTATCCCCTAGACAACGACAGAGCTATTTCTTAGTGATTATTATTATACCTGTGCTTTTAGACTTAGTAGTGATGACGTATATTATCTGTTTGTTTGCTTTGCTATTTTTTGTGTGTTTTTATTAATAAATACTGTTAAAAATAGTACCATCAGACTTCAACGGACCTCTCTATCTTTGCTGGTAAGTGACCCAGTTACGGGGTATGTAACAGTATCTTCTGCAAACTTGGCCACAAAGCCATCTATTCCATCATCTAAATCATTTATATACAGCATAAAAAGAAGCGGTCTCAACACTGAACCCTGCGGAACACTAGTCACTGGCGGCCAACCAGGCAAGGATCCTTTTACTCACGCTCGCTGCCTCCTTCCAATCAGCCAATCCTCTGTTAGTAACTTTCCTGTAATAATACCATGGGCTCTTAACTTGGTAAGCAGTCTCGTGTGGCACCTTGTCAAAGGCCTTCTGAGCAACACACACAAAATGCTGCCTGGCCTGCTGAGTTCCTCCAGCATTTTGTGTGTTGCTGCTTTGACAGTGTGGAAGGGACTATAATTAACCTTGCTGGGAGTGTTTAATGGGAATTAATAGTATCACTTTTTCTTCATGCATGCCTGACTGAAATGGGAAATAATTTCCAGCTCCATCTGGTCTGTTCTTATCAGCAGTTGCTATCATGAAGTGCACTCACCTCCATGAGGAAGCAGTTGCAGGCTCTGGCTGTACGCACCAGCTTTTGAACATCTCTCAGATTCATGGCCATGGGCTTCTCACAGAGAACATTCTTCCCTGCCTGAAGCATGAGCAAAGTCATGTCCAGGTGCTGCGTGTTAATGGTCCCCACGTAGACAACATCTGTTAATTAATTCATTCATTGTTACTTTGTGGGGAAAAACCTCCTTTTCTCCCGATCCACAGGCTAAAGTTATTCAACCTGAGCAGGAACACCAATATAGAATGTCCCAATGGCTGCAGTTTTAAGTGGCAAGGCCTGTAAAAGTCCCATTGATAAGGTCTGACCACCGGTTATTTTATACTGAAAATGCAATATCTCTGCCTAAGTGGGTGAAGCTCAACACTAGACCAGGGGTTCCCAACCTGGGGTCTACAGGCCTTGGTTAGTAGTAGTAGTCCACGCCTCAAAAAAAGGTTGGGAACCCCTGCTCTAAAAACTCAACACCACCCCAGACAAATTGTCAGTGGCACCCCTTCTGCCAGCCTGTAAGTGTTTCTTCCACCACCAGCACACCATTGCTGCAATATGTAGTCTCTTAGGCTACATCCACACTATGCAGGATAAATCCGTAACCAAAGCTTTTTCTCTTCGTTTTTACCCTCCGTCCACACTAAAATGGTGTTTTCGTCCCCTGGAACCAGAGCTTTTCAGAAACGCTCTCCAGGGTGTGTAATTTTGAAAACACTGCTTGGGCAGATCAGTGTGGACAGCGTAACCGAGACTTCTGAAAAAGCTATCAGACAGCAGTGCGTTATTTCATTGTTTTCTTGAATGCAACCTAACAATTTCAGAACAGACAGCAAAGAGACTGAAGCCAGAAGAGTTAGAAATGTACTCACCAAATACTCTGACCCATAACTTACTGAATAAATAAATATACTGTACTCACTTTGCCCTGTTTTCTGTCCTTGCTGTTATGAAGGTGGTTTTATGCAAGTACTCTGACAATAGATGTGTAACAGCCTAATGTAACATTGTAAGGAAATACAAGATAATACTGATGCGACATGTTTTATACATCTAACAAGGTGCTTTATTAATGCAACAGAGTTAGTCAGTTTTTCAATGTTCGTCGTCAGCCGGGTCAATCTGTCCGTGAACTCTGTCGGTTGCCGCCGTACGCTCCAGTATTTGTTTTTTTTTAGTTTTAAGTTCTCCTGCGTGAGAGCCAACAGCTGTCCGTTGTTTTAAGTTTTTCTAGTCTGTAACTTACACAAACGCGCACTTTTACGGCGAGATTCGACACCAAACGTGTCGCTTGTTTTCGTGGATGTGTCCTGCGCAGGAGAGGAGATTCGCTGAAATCTCCATTTCAGTGTGGATAGAGATATTTCTAAAAACGCATAGTGTAGACGCCTGTCGTTTTTACTCGAAACCGGCGTTTTCAAAATTATCCAGTCTAGTGTGGATGTAGCCTTAAAAAGCTGTTGCACTTGTGTGCCCTCAACTACCCATCAGGGTATGGTGATCACACACATTTCCAATGTATATGGGTCAGTTTCTTCATCCTAGCTTCATCAATGTTCTGGCTTTACTTTTCTATTCTAGCAGCCTTGAAATGAATGCTAACACTGCAGGCGCAGGGGCAATAAACACAGGCCCACTCAGCGAAGATAGAACAGTACAGCACAGGAGCAGGCCCTTCGGCCCACAATGTTGTGCCGAACCAGCGAAAGTATATCAAAACCCCTAAAATCTAATCCCTATCCCTCCATATGACTATCTAAACATCTCTTAAAAGCCTCTAATGCATTTGCCTCTCTACTGAATGAATAATTTACCCCTCACCTTCAATGCAAACCCTCTGGTATTTGACATTTCTACCCTGGGGAAAAAGATACTGGCTATGTCTCTCAATCTTACAAAGCTCACTCAGATCTCCCCTCGGCCTCCAGGAAAAACAACCTCTCGTGATAGCACATGCTCTCTGAACCAGGAAGCGTCCCTTCTGCACCCTCCCCAAAACCTCAACGTCTTTCCTGCAGTGGGGTGCCCCGAACTGAATGCGTCTTAAAAAAGTTGCAATGTAACCTCTAGCCTTTCAAACTCAGTGCTTCGACTAATAAAAGTGAGCCTTCTCAAACATCCTGAATGGGGCAGGGAAGGAGACACCTCGTTAAACTCCAGCGCCCTCTAAGGCACAAGGCCCACATCCCGGGATTTCTTACCTATATTGGGATCGTTCGCCAGCTCCTCGTACGAACCGTAGTATTTCGGGATTTGGTGTCGCTCTGCAAAGTCCCGAGATCGCGAAAGGTCCCGGGTGGCCACAGCAACTGCCTGAGGAGAGAACAGTTCATTGCAACAATTCCTGCTCCAGTCAGTCCTCTCAAAAGTCTTGCACCTTTCAAAGGCTTTACCCTCACACTTTGCTACATTCTGGAGGATTCCGACCAGTTCCGCCACACAGAGCTATATCCTCGCCCCAAGTGTATATTGCATTCCAAGGCAAGCATATCCCATTGGATATCCTCCGGCGTGGTCTCTGGGAGCACATCGCTACGTGTTTACTGGACAATCAATAGTGTGCGGCCCAAAGTACTTCCCAATCACGTCACGTAGCCCCCTCACAGAACTAAGCGGGCCACCGCGAAATACTTGATAAGTCTTCTTCCCAACACTTTCAATCCCTAAAGCTGGCAAGTATATGGAATGAGCTGCCAAAGGTGGAAGCAGCAGTATCGCTACATGGAGAGGCGGGGCTGAGTGAGATAACGGGTCAAATTTCGGAAAGTGCTCTCCGACTGGCTGATATTTTACCCCCCAAATCCATCTCCCCCACTTCCTGCTTTCCTCCAATCCTTTTCTCTTCCCATTCCATCCCACTCTCGCCTCTAACTCCCTCGTTTTTCCTTCCTGGTCTCAAGCCTCTTTCCCTGTTTACATCTTCACCTCGTCCTTGTTGCCTCTTCCTTCGCCCCACAACCCCAGTATAGTTTTACTCTCCACCCATTTTCGACCTGGTGGTCCGTGTCCGGGAGGGTCTTTAGCGCCACCATGAAATCGTGGCTGATTTTGCCAGCGCTGCAGATTCCCCAGCGAGTAGCCATGTGCTCTGATCGATGCAAGCTCCCGGCGCCTCTGCGTGCTCGGCTGGCTTTTATTGAGGAGGGTTCTGCCTTTGCTGTCAGTGAATTAATGTTTAAACTCTGGCTCTAGATTCTACCTATCAGTGACCTAGAGTCACGGGTACCGCCTTCGGAATGACGGAGCATCCGGGTCACACTAAATTTAGTAGCTAAATACATATGTGTCACCATATACAATCGCAAGTTGGTTTTCTTGCAATAAAACCGAGGAACGCAATAGAATCAATACAAGTTTGCACCCCGGACAGATAAACAACCAGTGTGTAAAAGGCAACGAACTCTGTAAATGCAAAAGAAAAATATTTCAGTAATATTGTATCTTAGATTAAGCTTTTTGTTTAAAATTTATGCCGTTATATGTAAAATTGCGTTTAGCATACGTCATGACAACGACATAGGCGCGTGCCTCGCTTACATTATAAACAAAGTTAAAAGAAGAAAAATGTCTGTTAATAATTTTTATTTTATAGTAAGTCTTTAATCCTTGCCTAAAGTTTGTCAATGAATGGTTTATTGTAAACATATTTAATTTGAATAGGAACGGAGAGTCAACGCATAATTTATTGTAAGTAACTTAACTTTATTTTGTAATGTTCCTGAATAAAGTATTTTTGTAAAAAAACACGAAACACAACAATGGCGACGAAGTAATGTTGAAGGAACCCGAGATGGCGTTGAAGCTCCGCGAGATCATGGAGCTTTGAAAACAGTGCAGTGAGTTAAAACCCAACAGCGGCTGTTCTTCGGAAAGGAAGAGACTGTCGAGTTAAAAAGGGCAGGAAACAGCTGGGTTCGCGAGTTCTTAAACAGTAAATACGAGATGATAATAATCCTATTTTTTTTAAAAAGCAGAAATGGCTGGCTACAGTTGCACAACAGATAACTGGATTTTGTGTACGGAACAGATCGAGCAATGTTTTAAAGCAAATGGAACCGCCAATGAGAAATAAGTTTCAATTTTGCTGAGTGCTTTGGGTCATTGAGAGCAGTCGGAGTTTGACTGCTCCAACCAAAACATTCAAAATGAGTTTTACTGATAGCGTGGAAGTAATGCAGGAACCTTTAGAACCTAAACCATTGTTGATTGCAAAATGTTGAAGGTTTCGATTCAGTTCAAGTTTAATTGTCATTCAACGGTGCATGAATACAGCCAAACGAAACAGCGTTACTTCAGGGCCAAGAGCAAAGCACAGTATCAACAGTCATACACAGCAGAAAGCACACATAGCACATAAAAGATAGCAAGCACAGGTGAAATAACAATAAAAAAAACCGAAAGCTCGTGCCATCGATCCACAGTCAACCACAATAGTCCTTCAGCTTGGACACCACCCCCGGGCACTATCGCCCCAGGCAACACTGTGGCTTGAGGGCCAATCTTCGCACATACTAGACCACAAGCCCATGTAGAACATAAGTAAAAATACAAGCCACATAAAATATACTTGTATATAGTTAAAACCACGCCCCCTCCATCTACTGAAAACTTTAGTTGACCACAACACTCCCAGTGGAACACCCCAACCCCTTAGGTGACACCACAGCTTGAGACCCAGTCCTCGCACGTACAAGATAAGTAACCCACATAGAATATCAATGAAAATACAACCACACAAAATATGCATGTATATAGCCCAGAACCATTAGACAACAAAAGAGCTTCTCTTCAGCCAAACAAATACTTTGGGGGCAGCCCAGATGCTGTGACATGCCTTTCAGATTACCCCAACACCTCCGCATTCCTAGAAAAGTTCAAAATAAACTTATTGTCAAAGTACGTGCATGTCACCATATACTGTCCTGCGATTCATTTCCTTGCAGGCATTCACAGTAGAACAAAGAAATACATTAGAATCAATGAAAAACTACACACAAAGAAAATCTGCAAAAAAAAGACAAACTACACAAATCCAAAACATAAGCACAAATAACAATAAATAAATAAATAAATAAATAATACTGAGGGCACAAGTTGTGCTGTCCTTAAGTTGAGTCCATAAGTTGAGGAATCAGTTCAGAGTTGTGGTGAGTGAGGTTATCTCTGCTGGTTCAGGAGCCTGATGTCTGAAGGGTGATAATTGTATTGAACCTGGTGGTGTGGGACTTAAGGCTCCTCACCTCCTTCCGGAAGGCAGCAGCGAGAAGAGAGCATGGCCTGGATAGTGGGTATCCTTCACCGAAATACCACCTTCCCCATCTCATGTTCTATTTTGTCGCACTCTTTAATATCCCAACAAGAATATTCCCAATTTTCCAATTCTTCCCTGTGACCACCAGGTCCAATCTCAACCTTCCCACACAGTTCACCATCCTGTTTTGTGGAACCCGGTTCACTCCTAATTCCTGATACTCCTATTCAGTGTGCTCCACCCTCAACTATATCCTTTAATAGGCTGCACAATTCCCCACTCTCCCTATTCCCATCAATAAGCCAGTACTCAATCACCGCACTCTCTCTTCTCTAATATTCAAGCCCTGCTCCATCACATTCATAGTCATAGAAAAGTACAGCACAGAAGCAGGCCATTTAGCCCACCTAGGCCATGTGAAACCATTTAAATTACAGGCTCCAATCGACCTGCACCCCTCCCATCCATGTACCTATCAAAGCATCTCTTAAATGTTGAAATCGAGCTTGCTCAGTCAGCTCGTTCCACACTGTCACGACAAGAAGTTTCCCTTCCCATTCCCCTGGAACTTTTCACCTTTCAACCTTAACCCAAGACCTCTAGTTGCAGTCGCACCCAATCTAAGCGGGAAAAGCCTGCTTGCATTTACCCTATCTCTACCCCTGATAATTTTGTATACCTCTATCAAATCTCCTCTCAATCTTCTACATTACAAGGAATAAAGTCCTATCCTATTCATTCTTCCCTCATAACTCAGATTCTCCAGTCCAGCAACATCCTTGTAAATCTTCTTTGCACTCTTTCAACTGTCGTTACATCTGTCCTGTAGGCAGATGACTAAATTTGCACACAATACTTCAAAATAGGCATTAATTTAAGAACACACGCAAAATGCTGGAGGAACTCAGCAGATCAGGCAGAATCTGTGGAAATGAATAAACAGTCTAGGTGCTCATCAGGAATGAGAGGGAATGGGAAGTAGCCAGAATGAGAAGGTGAAGTAAGAAGGTGGAAACGGTAAAGGGCTGAAGAGGAAGGAATCTGATCGTAGAGGAGAGTGGACCAGGGCAGAAAGGGAAGGAGGAGGGGAGGGGCATCAGAGAGAGGTGATAGGCTGGTTTGGGGAGGTGAAGAGGAGCCAGAATGGGGAATGAGGAAAATTGCCAGGTTTAGTGTTCATGCCATCTGGTTGGAAGCTACCCAGACAGAATATGAGGCATTGCTTCTATAACCCGAGAGTAATAGTAGAGGAGTCCATGGGCCGACGTGTTGGGATGGAATGGGGACCAGAATTAAAATGGTTGGCCACTAGGAAATCCAGCTTTTTGTGGATGGACGAATGTACTCGACAAAGTGGTCCCCCAGTCTAGGTTGGGTTTCACCGATGCAAAGTAGCACCACGTACAAGAGATGACCCCAACAGATTCAGATTCACAGATGAAGTGTTGCCTCACCGTGGAAGGACTGTAGTAGTGTAACACTTCTTTTACCCAATGTGAGGTTCCATCCCACCACAAGCCGTGGCCTCAATGGGAGACCTAGTCTTAGAACTTTCTAAATCTACCCTTCAAAGGGAGCCGTTAATTCCACTTAAAGAATGCATGACTTCCTCATGGGCTTTCCAATATACACTCAGTGGCCACTTCATTAGGTACCTCCCATACCACAGTGGCCACTTTATTAGCCCACCCACTTGAAGGTTTGATGTGTTATGTACTCAGAGATGTTCTTCTGCACACCACTATTGTAATGCGTGGTTATTTGAGTTACTATCGCCTTCCTAACTAGTCTGGTCATTCTCCTCTGACCTCTCTCATCAGTTCTTGCCCACAGAACTGCTGCTCACTGGGTTTTTTTTTGCACATTTCATGCCATTCTCTGTAAACTCTAGAGACTGTTCTGTGTGAAAAACCCGGGGGATCAGCAATTTCTGAGATACTCAAACCAACAATTATTTCATGGTCAAGGTAATTTGGATCACATTTTGTCCCCATTCTGCTGTTTGGTCTGAAAACTAACTGGACCACTTGACCATGTCTGCATGTTCTGATGCACTGAGTTGCTGCCACATGATTGGCTGATTAGAGATTCGCATTAAGGAACAGGTGTACCTAATAAAGTGCCTGCTGAGTGTAGATACCAAACCTATCCTAGACTGTGATACTATAAATCAAGTCCACCATCTCTCTGATGACTGATTTGCTGTTATCTTCACCTTTCACAGGCTCAATCTTGTGGTCTGAACTGTCCATATACAACCCTCATACACAAAGAGAAAAATGTGCAGACACCAACAGCATCCTTGTGACCATAACATGAAATCACAAGACTGAATTCTTTTCCCCACAAATTAACAGGTCTGTAGAACAGACTGTGCAAGAGTAGTTCAAGGTGCAAAAATTAACATGATTAAATGAGAACAACACAGATACTGTGATTGAATATTAAAAAGACTAATGATCATTAGCTGGTAAGATAAAGTTGTCAATGGACTGGAATGTACCTCAGGGTCCAGGGGTCAGTCTGGTTAGAAACCAGGAGATGAAGCAGAATGTTGTCCTGGATTTCTAGTGTCTGCAGAATCTTGTGAGTTATAGATTTATTCATTCTTTCAACCCATCCATGCTGGCTTACATCAGGTCATGCGGTCAACGCCAGGGGAGTTTCAAGTTTTTAAAGGAACTGAAACGTGGATCAAAGGGACCCTTTCCTGAAATTGTGTTCAAATCTCCAAGGAGTCTTGTTGAATGGGAACAATTCCTTCCCAAAGGCGAAGTCCTAGAAGCTGACATTGAAGCAAAATATGTAGGGAATACATGTCCACAATTCATTGAAGGTGGTGGAACAAGAAGAAAGGGTTGCAAAAAAAGTTTTTGACACATCGGCCTTCCTGAATCACAGTACTAAATGTGGGTAATGGAATGTTATGTTGAGTTGTGTAAGACATCGGCGAGGCAAGATTTGGAGATTTTGTGCAGATTTAGTCACCTACCTACAGGAAAGATGTAAAGACAGTTCAAAGAGTGCAGAGAAAATTTACAAGGATGTTGCTGGACTGGAGAATCTGAATTATAAGGAAAGGTTGAATAGGTTAGGATTTTATTCCTTGTAACGTAGATGATTGAAAGGAGATTTGATGGAGGTATACCAAATTATGAGGGGTAGAGATAGGGTAAATGCAGGCTTTTCCCGCTTAGATTGGGTGGGACTACAACTAGAGGTCATGGGTTAAGGGTGAAAGGTGAAAAGTTCCAGGGGAATGGGAAGAGAAACTTCTTGTCGTGAGAGTGTGGAACCAGCTGCCTGAGCAAGCTCGATTTCAGCGTTTAAGAGATGTTTTGATAGGTACATGGGTGGGAGGGGTGCAGGTCAATGGGAGTCTGTAATTCAAATGGTTTCACATGGACTAGATGGGACAAATGGCCTGTTTCTGTGCTGTACTTTTCTATGACTATGAATGTGATGGAGCAGGGCTTGAATATTAGAGAAGAGAGAGTGCGGTGATTGAGTACTGGCTTATTGATGAGAGTAGGGAGAGTGGGGATTGTGCAGCCTATTAAAGGATATAGTTGAGGTTGGGTCATTGAACAGAACAAGAATAGGCCTTTTAGCCAAAAGACTTTGTCCATACTAATCACCTCTGCTGACACAGCATTTCTATAGGCACTACAGCATAGCGACTGCCGTAACATTCTATGGCGCCAGCGAACCCGGGTTCAGTTCCCACCCCTGTCTGTAAGAGGTTTCTGCGTGACCACGTGGGTTTCCTCCGGGTGCTCCAGTTTCCTCCCACAGTCCAAAGACAGTCAGGTTAGTGAGATGTTGGCACAGGGAAGCATGGCTGGAATCTTGAATGGCGACGGCGCGCCGGCTCGCTCTTCTGTATTGGTTGTTGACGCGAACGACGCATTTCACTGTACATGTTTCGATGCATATGTGACAAATAAAGCTTATCTTTTTTAAAACCTTTTATCTTTAAATCCTTCCATTGCTGTTCATGTGACAATCTAAACACCCCTTCAAAGTTGCTGTCGTGTCTGTTTCTATTACCGCTCTGGTAGTAACTTACAGGCACCTATCACTCTCTGTGCAATAAGAACTTACCTTGTAAACCTGCTTCAAACTTCGCCTCTCCCACCTCAAAGCTCTAGTATTTGACATCTCCACCCCGGGAAAAAGGCTATGACTATCTTCCCTCTTTCTGGTTTCCTGGTTCCTTAAGGTTGTGGTAAAGGGGACAAACTCCCACTGCCTATTAAACGCTCAAAATAAAGTGCACCTCAAATAGCCTCCGGCAACCAAGCCCAGCTCCCGAAATTCACGCGTGGCTTAGCTATCAAGCCCAGCTGTACTGTTTCTACTGACAGGAGAAGGGGCAAAGGCGCTTCGGGCAGACGGGGCTCATCAGCCGCGGTTGGCAGCTCACCTCGGATAAGGAAAACTCTGACCTCAAACCTCCGCTGCCTTGCGGCTGTACCCACTCCTGGGGAAGGCTTTGGGAGTAAACCCCGAGGGAAAAATTCAGGAGTCCCTACGTTGACTGACAGCTCCCGAGACGCTGCCGGTTCCAAGCCGTCTCGGTCCCTGCCTTTCCCGTGGATTCATCACTCGCGTGGGTAGGGGAACCCTGCTACACGCTCTCCGCATCGCATGTCTTGACGTACACGCGACAAATAACTAATCTTTAGTTCTCTTTGCATGTTTTTGGACGGCACAGATGCTTGTGCTGAGGTGAGTTTGATCATGGATGTTGCAAACAGGAAGACTTCAAAGTTCTCCGTTGTATGGGACAACGGAGAACCTGCCTGAAGGGGTCATCGCGTCCAGCACCATCTTTGGGAAGCAAGGGACTGTCGACATTTTTGGGTTGAACCCCTACATCGCGGCTCAGAGTGGGGAGGTGAGATGTCGAGCAGAGAGAAGGAAAGTGGTGAGACAGGAATTCGAAGTGACTGATGGACCGAGAAGGGGTGTGAGGTGTCAGGCTGGTGGCTACAGGTAGATAGATGGAGGGGGTTTGTGGGGTGGGAGGCGCTGGCAGGAAAAGTTGTCCCACCTTGCGTGGGAGCCTGTCCCAAAAACAACTCAAACCCTGTTCATCATCTACGGGAGCCAAGGATCTGATACAAGCGCCACATTTACCTCTAAAGGACAGACACATGAGGGCAGCCCCGTTTCACATTATCTGGTACAAAGGGGTTTAAGAGATCTGTGACCTTTCATTGTAGTTAACACACTTCCCCTCAGCTGCCCACCACCTCCCCCTCCATCCCTTTCCCCATGGCCCACTGTCCTCTCCCATCAATCGCCTTCTTCTTCAGCCGTTTACTACTTCTACCTATCAACTGCCAGCTTCTTACTTCACCCCCTCCACCCCCACCTAGTCTCACCTATCACCTGCCAGCTTCTTACTTCACCCCCTCCACCCCCACCTGGTCTCACCTATCACCTGCCAGCTTCTTACTTCACCCCCATCTGTCTCCCCTATCACCTGCCAGCTTCTTACTTCACCCCCTCCACCCCCACCTGGTCTCACCTATCACCTGCCAGCTTCTTACTTCACCCCCACCTGGTCTCACCTATCACCTGCCAGCTTCTTACTTCACCCCCTCCACCCCCACCTGGTCTCACCTATCACCTGCCAGCTTCTTACTTCACCCCCACCTGGTCTCACCTATCACCTGCCAGCTTCTTACTTCACCCCCTCCACCCCCACCTGGTCTCACCTATCACCTGCCAGCCCGTACTCTCTGCCTTATTCTTGCTTTTTCCCCCTTCCTGATGAGGGGCTTGGTCCAAAATTTCGGTTGTTGCTACTCCTCCGGAAATGCTGCCTGACCATCTGAGTTCCTCCAGCATTTTGTGAGCGTTGCTCTGGATTTCCAGTAACTGCAGATTTTTCTTGTGTTTAAGCTCAGCCTTCTACCCAAAATGTGTTTCACTGTATGTGGTTGAAGTGGCAAGCATTGTACCTCACACGAAGCTGCTCTCCAGCCTCCATACTCTAGGCCAGGGGTTCCCAACTTAATGGTATTGGTCCATGGCATAAAACCCTGATCTAGCGAACCCTGCTTAGGAGATAGCAGGAACAGGTGCTGTCTACTGTGTCTTGCTTTGATTCCCAAAGATAATTCTGCATCACAAATGTTACCATGCCATATCTCTAAATAAAAAAAATAAACAAATACATGATCTTAAACTATAAAAAGAAACCTCGAGGATGCAAGTTTTATATAACTGGTCTTCATTGCTCTTGGGTTAATGTCCTGTCGTTGCCAACTTGACATTTTGTCTGTCAATGGAATGGACAAGTTCAAGGTGCAGCCCTACCATTATTCACCTTGGTGAAAGTACTAGGCATTGCACCCTTTCAATATCTTCCCCTTCCCAAGAGCAAGTGTAAGAAAAAGTAAGAGCAAAGGCAAATGTTAAGAATAAATAATTCAGCAGTTTTGGTGTAGTGATCAGTGTTGTAAGGATTTCATATGGTTGCTTGCTTCTGTTGTTTACGAGATCTGTCTCTTTTTTTCTCTTTCTCTGTTCACTGGGGTTGGTATTTTTTAAAAATTGGGTTCTTTCCGGTTTCTTGTTTTGTGGCTGCCTGTAAGCAGACAAATCTCAAGGTTGTATAATTTATGCATACTTTGATAATAAATGCGTTTTGAACCTTAAACCTTTGAATTTTTACCCACCCCAACAGAGCAAACATTAAAAATTGTCCAGAAGATGAAGCAGAAGTTTCTTTAATACAATGTACAGATCTTACGATGAACACTGAAGTCAAATATCTATTTCATTCCACTCTTTGCATCATTTTCTCCAGGTTGGTGTTGTGTTCAGTATTAAGGGATATCATGTGGTTGGGAGTGAAACTGACTTCAGCTCCTTCAGCCTAGAAACAGCCCTATAACATGGGCTGCTCCATAACCTTCCCAGGGTAATTACTTGGCTTTGGACTGGCAGAGGGGGAAAAGAGGCCCCATGCATACCAGGTGTGAAGGACAACCCTTTGGCTGTGAAACAGGAAGCCTTCTGCCCCAATGCTTAGCCATGACAAGGGGTTGTACCCAAGGACATCTGGTCAAAATTAGTCAATGGAAAGGTAGGTTTAGCCAAAAGAACAGGGCCTACTCAAAATTCTTTCCTTTAAAGCATTAACATTGTACCCCTATGTCATAACCCCAAACACAATCCCAATTTCTAACCCCAAGGAACAGCAAAGGCCTCATTAAACTGAACTCAAATACCTTTGGAAAATATCCCTGAGAAATTAGTTGGCATTTCCTGAAATATCAGCTTCATGATCCCTAACATATTCTCAAACTCTCCCAACTATTCACTATCATCCTGATCTCTCATTGGACTGCAAACTTACCAAAAACATTTCCTCTCAACTCCACCCCCTTGTCTGACTATTAATCACCTTCTATTGCCAGTTAATGTATTATTACCACTCACCGCTCCTATCTGTGTTCTTCTTCTCTAGCCCCTTACCCCTTCCACCTATCAACTCCCAGATTCTCATTTCATCCCCTCTCCCCCACCCACCACCTTCCCCCTCACCTGACTTCACCTAACACCCCTCAGTCTGCACTCTTTCGCTCCTCCCACCACCTTATTCTGGCTTCTTCCCCTTTCATTTCCAGTCCTGATAAAGGATCACAGCCTGAAACATCGACTGTTTATTTCCCTTCGTGGACGCTGCCCGACCTGCTGAGTTCTTCCAGCGTTGTGTGTGTGTTGCTCTGGATTTCCAGCACCTGCAGAGTACTTTGTTGTTATTGCTATAGTCCGCTCTGTTACAGAACCCAACCAGGTGTCTGCACCTCCTGCTCGCCATCTTATAGAAAGCATTCCTCAAAGTCAGCTCTCCAACCCGTTCAGCCTTCTCCAGCAACGGAGGTACACTGGTGTCAATGGCTAAAGCTTTTTGAACCTGCAAGCAGCAGGCGGACCACTCACAGGCTCCCCCTCAAACTGTACATCAATCACCCTGTAATACCCCGTCATTGTCACTGTCAAACAGCACTCTCTTCCCTTTAAAAACACGACTAGCAGCACTTTCCCTCCACCCTCACTAAGGCAACAACTGAAGAGAGGAAACACGAAGGCATCTTGAACTGACTATTTGCTTCATTCAGAGTAACAGCCGTACAGCGCAGAAACAGACCCTCCGGCCCACCTCGTTCATGCTGGCCAAGACGCCCGTTTGAGATAGTCAAACTTAGACCATAGACCAGTGCAGCGCAAGTTCAGGCCATTCGGCCCACAATGTTGTGCTGACCCAGCTAAAAAGCAAATCAAAAACACCCAAACACTAATCCCTGCTCCCTACACAATGTCCATATCCCTCCATCTCCCTCCCATCCATGTGTCTATCCAAACGTCTCTTAAAAGCCTCTAATGTATTTGCCTCCACCATCATACCAGGCTTCCACCACTCTCTGAGCAAAAAAAAACTTACCCCTCACAGCCCCTTTGAACCTACCCTCTTCTCATCTTCAATGCATGCCCTCTGGTATATGGGCCTGTGTTTGACCCATACCTCTCTAAACCAGGGGTTCCCAACCTTTTTTCTAATTCCATAGACCAATACCATTAAGCAAGGGGTCCATGGACCCCAGGTTGGGAACCCCTGCTCTAAACATTTCTCATCCATGTACCTGAGTAACTTTTAAATGTTGCCAATGTACCTGCTTCAACCACTTCCTCTGGAAAGAACAGGGCAACATAGCCCTGACACTTCCCTGGTCTTCATCACTCGCCTCCCAGTTTCCTCTCGGATTAGAGGTAAATCTTCAGAACACAAGTTATTGCTTTGCCTACTGCAAGTTTACTTCAGACCATCCTCGGGGAGAAACAGTTGCCCCCCCTTATTAAACTTACCCCCGTCAACTTAAACCTGTGCCGCCTAGGTCTTGATTCCACACCCCTGGGAAACAGATTGCAAGCATTCTCCCTATCAGTACCCCGTTTACCCCATCTGCACCCCGATGTTTGCTGTCGTGATGTCTGTTATTGTAGCTTCCCATTCTCACACCTTAGAAACAGAATCTAAACTTGCAGAGGAACTCAGCAAGGCCTGGCTAGTAACGAGCATTACCCTGTTACAGACTCAACGATTTCATTTTTACTGTAACATTGCTCCTGTCTTATTTGGTTCTTGATTAGCAAGGGGGTCAAAGGTTACAAAGAGAAGGCAGGAGAATGGAGTTCAGAAATCAGCCATGATGGAATGGAGCAGCAGACCTGATGGGGTGAATGGCCTAATTCAGCTCCTACGTTTGATGGTTTCTCAGATTACCATTGCTGGTAATGATTCACCTGTTCCTATCTGCGACCCTCCCACTTATCCCATTGCCACCCTCCCTCGCTTTACACAAATCTTTCAAAGTCACTAACCTCCCCCTCCATGTAGCTTTTCACACTCTCCTTGCCTTCTTTAACCTGGCCTGTGCTCTTTAATCTCACACATTTCCCAATTCCAACGCAAAGTCCTCAACCCAAAACACAAACTCCTCTTTCCCTCTTCCCGCAGGATCTCCGCCGTTTTCTGTTTAAAGAGTTTAGTTCTCTGTTAATTGAAATATATTGATTTTTTTTTGTTTTAAATTCCAGCTTAGTGTAAGATTAGTTCCAACCTCTGGCTAGTTCGGTGCGGAGGGTTTTCAGGGATCAGTGATCCGCCAGCGGTCCCCACAAACTGCCAGAAGTGAAGGGTTAGTGATTGCCCACTGTGGGGGCAGTAGGGTCGTTAAGGAAGTGGTGTGGAGATTGGCCAAGGTGGGTATCGCTGGACAGGGAGAGTGACAGCACTGGGCGGATTCCAACTTAATTCAGCAACAGGACATCTGGAGAGGTGTGTCCTTGGAAGCAGAGACGATCTCCAGACCTTCTCCTGAATTTGGGCTGTTCTAACCTCCGCTCCGTCACCGTGGGACGTAAATCAGAAACACCACCGCGATGTTCGATTCCAGTCCCACATCGTCCTGACCCTCAGGATGAGCCAGATGCCCTTTCCGCTCTCCTGTCACTGATCTAACATGACATCCTCCACCTTGGGCGGTGGCCCAGCCTGGAGCAGATTAACAGAACAAGCAAGCAACAAAGAGCCTGGAGTTGGCGATTCAATTAGTCCCTTGGAGATTCAGTGCGGTATGTTAGCCTTAATAATGGTCTTGCCCACCCTCGGCACAGCCGGGCTATTTGCGGCCTTGTGTTCTAAGCTGCTTGCTCTCCAACCAGTTTCTCCCGGTCAGGACAACAGCCTACACCACAAATGGATTGAGGGTTATTGAATATTCTGCCTGTTGAGCTCCAGTTCAGACTGACTGGAGAGTCGTTCCATTCTCCCAGGCTGAGATCCCGCCCCCTCTCACGTGCTGCTCTTGGATTGGTGGGGCTTGTCTGTCTCCCTGAACAACGGCCTCCTGTCCTGAATTTGGATTGGCCGATTCTTGGCGGCACCCTGAGTTTGGATTGGCTGTCACTTTGTGCTGTGCTAAAATGAGGACATTTTCCGGCGTTTTCCAATCAGACTCGCCATTGTCGGACTGCCTTCTGTTCTTCACCCTCTGGCTCTCCGTCACCTCATCCCACTTCTGCAGCTCTGCTAAAGTTTTAGCTGGAAGGAAAATGAGGTACATCACATTAGACTGAATCAGAACATGAGCACAAATGAACGATTTGCCCCTACGTCAGATTCTTCTCTTCCACTCACTACCTATTTACCCCCACTTATCCCATCCTACAGTGGAGAGTCTAGGACCAGAAGACACAAGCTCAGAATAGAAGGATGTCCCTTTAGAACAGAGATCGGGGCGGGGTGGTGGTGGTGGAATTTCTTTAGCCAGACAGAATTCACTACCGTAGACAGTTGTGGAGGCCGAATCACTGGGTATATTTAAAGCAGAGGCTGATACGTTCTTGATTAGTCAAAGTTATGGGGAGAAGGCAAGAGAATGGGGTTCAGAGGGAAAATAAATCAAGTCATGTTCAAATGGTGGAGCAGATTTGATGGGCCAAATGGCCTGGTTCTGCTCCTGTGTCTATGGTCTTGTGTTTTTTGTTGGAAATCAGTGACTGGACTCATTAACTCACTAAGGCTCAGGGTCACAAGGGCTGGGTGTGACCATTTGAAGTTGAACCAGACTCAACACGTTCTCATATTCCAAGTCCTCGGATCTTTCAGAGAACGAGGATGCTAACACACTTTCACCCACACAACTTGGGCGCCTTGTCCACTCTGGGCCACTGCTTGCTCAGTCACAGTGAGAAGGGTCGCACTCCAGAATCAGGCCCATGGAAACCCAGTTAGCGGTTGCTGGTTACAAACTGTTAGTTGGCTAAAACCAGTTAACCGAAATTGATTGGCTGAAACCGGTTAACAGAAGCTGGTTAGCTGGAGCCAGTTTAGCAGAAGCCAATCGGGGGAACCAGTTATCAGAAGCCGGTTAGTGGTAACCAGTTAGCAGAAGCTGGTTAGTGGTAACCGTTTACCAGAAGCTGGTGAGTTTGTCTGTTAGTTCTATGCATTTTACCTGCCATAACTTTTCTGCGCTGGCAGGCTTCAGTGGCGAGAGCGAAGGACAAGCTAACAATCCGATGCCTCTCTCCTTCTCCCAGGTGTGTGGCTCGGTCACTGGGGGGCCAGCTCCCCGCTACCCCAGGACTAAAATTACAAAGAGATAGTCATGGACTTGAGGTGAGCACCTCTCTGAAAAGGGCTGCCCTTAGGTATGGCGCTGGGATGAGGGGGAAACTTTAGACGAGGGGCTACCCTGGTATTGACTCTGTCTCACAGGGAGCAGAATCCAATTTGAAACCCAGTTTAGGAAACATCTTAAACCTCAATAATAATCAGCACTCCACCCCACCCCACCCCAAACACCAGGCACATTAACTCACTCTGGCCATCAGTGATAACGGGTACAGAGGACACTCCAAACACAGAAACAACTAAATACTCCGTGGTGGACGTTCTCCGACAGGACAGGGTAGGGCAGTTAGCGTCCGAAACATGAAGTGCAGAGTGGCAGCAGGGAGTCTCGGCCGGAAACGTTGACAGATCATTCTCCTCCGTGGATGCTGGCTGGCTCTTTGAGTTCCTCCAGCTTCTTGCGTGTGCTGATCAGGGGGCCCCCCGTTGTTTCTATCAGGGTTGAAGATCAAAGCCCAAAGGTTGATCGGAGCCTGGAGATTGATCATTGTCCGGAGATCAATCGGAGCCCAGCAGTTGATTGAAGTCTAGGAGTCGAGGTCCAATGGCTGGAGCCCCCGAGACTGTGAATCTCTGCAAGGCCGCTGGGGAGGTCGAAGGCCCGATGCCTGCGAACCCATGTCCACTGGGAGCTGGAGGCCAAAAACGGCCCTTCCTGGAGTTATTGGACTGTGTTTGCATGTGGGTAGGTGGGAGGGAGGAACAGGACTTGCTTTGCTGTTGTCGCATTATTACTCGGTTCTGCCAAGCACGGTGGGCATGCTATGTTGGCTCGGAACGTGCCCCCAGCACATCCTCGAGTGCGCTGGTTCTTAACGCAAACAATTCAATTCACAGAATGTTTTTGATACACGTGATAAATAAATCTGAATCTGAAATCTTAATTCTGTGTAGGCGTGTCTAGTATGTAGACACTGTTGAGTGTGTTTAAAAATGAACTCTTTTGTGTTTCTAGAGCTCCACTAAAAGCCAGACTGAGATATTACTTCATTAGATTAGAGGGCAGAGTAATTTATTTACTAGAGTAGAAGGTCAAACTGAAATGGAACACAAACATGGCCAAATTGGACTTTTGCCTGAAATCAATAACTTTAGAGAAATATTAGAGATGTTTCTTTTAAAGAGCAACAGAAGATAACAAAAAAGGCAATACGCCAAGAAAAAATGAGGTACAAAGGTAAACTAGCCAAGAATATAAAGGAGGATAGTAAAAGCTTCTTTAGGTATGTAAATAGCAAAAAAATAGTTAAGACCAAAACTGAAGATAGAAATGGGTGAATTTATTATGGGGAACAAGGAAATGGCAGACGAGTTGAACAGGTACTATGGATCTGTCTTCACTAGGGAAGACACAAACAATCTCCCAGATGTAATAGTGGCCAAAGGAACTAGGGTAAAGGATGAACTGAAGGAAATTTATATTAGGCAAGAAACAGTGTTGGATAGACTGTTGAGTCTGAAGGCTGATAAGTCCCCGGGACCTGATGGTCTGCATCCCAGGGTACTTAAAGAGGTGGCTCTAGAAATCGTGGAAACATTGGTAATCATTTTCCAATGTTCTATAGATTCAGGAACAGTTCCTGCTGATTAGAGGGTGGCTAATGTTGTCCCACTTTTCAAGAAAGGAGGAAGAGAGAAAACAGGGAATTATAGACCAGTTAGCCTGACGTCAGTGGTGGGAAAGATGCTGGAGTCAATTATAAAAGAAGAAATTACGACATATTTGGATAGCAGTAGAAGGATCAGTCCGAGTCAGCATGGATTTATGAAGGGAAAATCATGCTTGACTAATCTTCTGGAGTTTTTTGAGGATGTAACTATGAAAATGGACAAGGGAGAGCCAGTGGATGTAGTGTACCTGGACTTCCAGAAAGCTTTAGATAAAGTCCCACATAGGAGATCAGTGGGCAAAATTAGGGCACATGGTATTGGGGGCAGAGTACTGACATGGATTGAAAATTGGCTGGCTGACAGGAAACAAAGAGTAGTGATTAACGGGTCCCTTTCGGAATGGCAGGCTGTGACCAGTGGGGTACCGCAAGGTTCGGTGCTGGGACCGCAGCTGTTTACAACATACATTAATGATTTAGATGAAGGGATTAAAAGTAACATAAGCAAATTTGCTGATGACACAAAGCTGGGTGGCAGTGTGAAATGTCAGGAGGATGTTACGAGAATGCAGGGTGACTTGGACAGGTTGGTTGAGTGGGCAAATGTATGGCAGATGCAGTTTAATGTGGATAAATGTGAGGTTATCCACTTTGGTGGCAAGAACAGGAAGGCAGATTACTATCTAAATGGAGTCAAGTTAGGAAAAGGGGAAGTACAACGAGATCTAGGTGTTCTTGTACATCAGTCAATGAAAGCAAGCATGCAGGTACAGCAGGCAGTGAAGAAAGCTAATGGCATGCTGGCTTTTATAACAAGAGGAATTGAGTATAGGAGTAAAGATGTCCTTCTGCAGCTGTACAGGGCCCTGTTGAGACCCCACCTGGGGTACTATGTGCAGATTTGGTCTTCAAATTTGAGGAAGGACATTCTTGCTATTGAGGGAGTGCAGCGTAGGTTCACGAGGTTAATTCCCGGAATGGCGGGACTGTCATATGTTGAAAGATTGGAGCGACTGGGCTTGTATACACTGGAATTTAGAAGGATGAGAGGGGATCTGATTGAAACATAAGATTATTAAGGGATTGGACACACTGGAGGCAGGAAGCATGTTCCCGCTGATGGGTGAGTCCAGAACTAGAGGCCACAGTTTAAGAATAAGGGGTAGGCCATTTAGAACAGAGATGTGGAAAAACTTTTTCACCCAGAGAGTGGTGGATATGTGGAATGCTCTGCCCCAGAAGGCAGTGGAGGCCAAGTCTCTGGATGCGTTCAAGAGAGAGTTAGATAGAGCTCTTATAAATAGCGGGGTCAAGGGATGTGGGGAGAGGGCAGGAACGGGGTACTGACTGTGGATGATCAGCCATGATCACAGTGAATGGCAGTGTTGGCTAGAATGGCCGAATGGCCTACTCCTGCACTTACTGTCTATTGTCTATTGTGATAAGGCAGAAATGCATTAAAGGAGGCTGCGCTCACTCACTCGGCTGTCTCGTGGATCAGGGCCTCATTCCATGTTGTTGCCCGTGACAGCCACTCGGGCACAGGCAGTGTAGGAGAGAGCAGAGACGCAGAAGGCGTGCTGGAATCTGTCCGGCTAACCCCTGCCCCCCGCACCACCGCACCCCCCAACGTGTTCTCAAGTGTTCACTCCCTGGATTGCCTTTAGCTGTGGCTGTGGGAGATGGGGAACTGCTGTGTGCTTTTTCTTACAGAAGCATGGCTCCATTGCGTCATCCCATGCACCATCAATATCCAGGCCATGCCACTCAGGTGACTGTGCTAACGTTACTCTGTGACCGTACGTGCTGTTGTAAGTATATGTAGAGTGTGTGACTGTATGTGCTGTGTGTGACTGTATGTCATGTGTGTCTGTATGTGACGTGTGTGACTGTTTGTGACATGTGTGACTGTATGTGACATGTGTGACTGTGACGTGTGTGTCTGTCTGTCTGTGACATGTGTGTCTGTGCTGTGTGTGACTGAGGTGTGTGACTGTATGTCATGTGTCTGAATGTATGAGATGTGTGTGTCTGTATGTGATGTATGTGACTGTATGTGATGTGTGTGAATGTATGTCATGTGAGTGAATGTATGTCATGTGTGTGAATGTATGTGAAGTGTGTGAATGTATGTCATGTGTGTGAATGTATGTGATGTGTGTGAATGTATGTCATGTGTGTGAATGTATGTGATGTGTGTGAATGTATGTCATGTGTGTGAATGTATGTGATGTGTGTGAATGTATGTCATGTGTGTGAATGTATGTGATGTGTGTGAATGTATGTCATGTGTGTGAATGTATGTCATGTGTGTGAATGTATGTCATGTGTGTGAATGTATGTGATGTGTGTGAATGTATGTCATGTGTGTGAATGTATGTGATGTGTGTGAATGTATGTCATGTGTGTGACTGTATGTCATGTGTGTGAATGTATGTCATGTGTGTGAATGTATGTCATGTGTGTGAATGTATGTGATGTGTGTGAATGTATGTCGTGTGTGAATGTATGTGATGTGTGTGAATGTATGTCATGTGTGTGAATGTATGTGATGTGTGTGAATGTATGTCATGTGTGTGAATGTATGTGATGTGTGTGAATGTATGTGATATGTGTGACTGTATATGATATGTGACTGCATGTGGTGTGTGTGACTGTATGTATTGCATTTTGCACTTTGGTCCCAGAGGAATGCTGTTTCATTTAGCTGTATATGTGAGTATGTCTGAATTTTAATTAAACTTGAACTTGACCTGTAAGTGACCTGCATCTCTCCTCATCCCACTATACTTTCAAACACGATATGTTGCTGACACCTTTAGCACATGGGCGCACGGTTAAACGGACTGCATGGTTACTGGGGGCATGAACTGACCCTGGCTTTTGTCTGATACAGGGGCCATGCATCAAGCCAGCCTCGGCACTGACCATGGATCTCGGAAAGTCCCAGGGATTGTCCTCCTAGCAGCAGAGAGGCAGTAGGAGCACATTCAGTGATACTTTTCAGAGAAGCACAGGAATGCGTACCTGAAATATGGGGCTTTGGGAAAAGAATGAAGAATGGGGTTCATTAGTGTGTTACTTCAAAGGGCCAGAACAGGCAGGATGGGCTGAACGACCTCCTTGACACTCCACGTTGCTGTGCTCCTCACCTGGTCTTTGTGATCACAGTCTTGACCTTCTCCTGTGTCCGTTGCTTCCCTTGCTGTTGCTCTGGGCTCAGTGGTGGGTCAGGGTCCGTATGAATGTACCGCGCAGCCGAGGCGACTTTACACTGAAAATAAAGTTGCATTTGTTGGCAAGGGGCCGTCCACACTCACTTACTCCTTTGGAATTTTACAACCATTCCTATCCTTCCCCCGTACCCCTCTACATCCACATTCATACTTCCGTCCCACCGACCACTTATATCCTTGGGGACACGAGGATGGGAAGCCGGCTGCAGATCCAGTGGGGAGGCAGGTGGGGAACGTAGGGGGCTGGAAAGTTTGTTCGGAAGGTGGGAAACGGAATGAAACAAATAACCATGGGATCAGGAGTTTCATTGGGAGTTTGAGGAGACTCAAGACTCTAGAAAGTTTCCATAGACATAACGTGGAGGGCATTGTAACTGGCTGCATCACCCTCTGGTATGGAGGCTCCACTTCACAGGATCGGAGAAAGCCACAGAGGGTTGCAAACTCCGTCAGCTTCGTCATAAGTTCTAGCCGCCCCAGCATCGAGGACATTTTCAAAAGGCAATGCCTCAAAAAGGCAGCATCCATCATTAAGGACCCTCACCAGAGAGGAGATACAGGAGCCTGAAGACCCGCACTCAGCTTCTTCTCCTCTGCCATCAGGTTTCTGAATGGACACTAAACCCATGAACACCACCTCACTACTTTTGCCCTCCTTCTGTATTTTTTTTATTACTAATTTACATTTTTACAGTACAATAGTCTTAGGGTACTGAAGACTTTTGCACAGTACTGTAGTAATTTTACGTACTGTACTGCTATTGTAAAAACAAAAATTCACGGCATATGTGAGTGATGATAAACCTGATTCTGATATGGGTCTCTGTTATGGACTGAGAGTGGGGAGGGGGCAGGGAGAGGGGAATCATGGTTGGGAAAAGGAGAAGGGAGAGGGGAGGGAGCAGCAAGACATTCTGTAATGATCAACAGACTGACTGACTGTTTGGAATCAACTGACCTTGCCTGGTGTCTGTGTTGGGTGTGTCTGCACCCACACCAACTCCCCACCCTGGCACACCTGTCCCACACCCCTCCCACGAAGCTCCACCCTTGCCATAACCAACATCCTCTGCTCCCACCAGATTTAGAAACTCACTCTCCCTTCCACGCTGACAAGTACAACACTGTGCAAAAGTCTTGGCACCCCAGCTATACAGACGTACTTAAAACTTTGCACGGTTCTGTATATACTTCTTGTTGTAATTGATAGTAATATTTTTACATATGGCACTGTACTGCTGCTGGAAAAGAACAAACTTCACAACAGGTGTCCCCATTTTACAGAAGTTCGCTTTACGCCACTTCGCTTTTACGAAAAACTTACATTAGCACCTGTTTTCGCTAACCGAAAGAAACCAGGAGAGGATTTTCACTTTTACAAGAAAAGGCGCCCGCTTTAAACTTGTGTTTACCCTGAGAAAGAGGACCATGACATTCTAATAAAGACTACCATGCGCGGGCAGGTGTGTGCGCATGCGTGTACGTGCCAATTTCTTTTCTACAGATCTGTTTTTGGCTAAATCCCGATTCTGGTAAGTGAAACTACACTGTACATACAATATTTCTACTTTATATAGGGTGTATATTTATCATATCATTCCTGCTTTTACTATATGTCAGTGTTATTTTAGGTTTTATGTGTTATTTGTTATGATTTGGTAGGTTATTTTTTGGGTCTGGGAGCACTAAAAAATTTTTCCCATACAAACAGGTATCCCCCGCTATCTGAAGGTAGAGCATTCCTATGGAACAGTTTGTAAACCGAAATGTCGTAAATCGAAGAAGCAATTACCATTAATTTATATGGGAAAAATTTTTGAGCGTTTGCAGACCCAAAAAAACCTATCAAGTCAAACCAAATAACACACAAAACCTAAAAGAACACTAACATGAATGATATGATAAATATACACCCTATATAAAGTAGAAATATCGTACATATGGTGTAATTGCACTTATTAAACTTGGGAAGACAGCAAAACAAAATCGATTTGGAGAAAAAAAAATCGGCACGTACACACGCATGTGCACATACATGCCAACACACGTACACGCAAACGTACGTACATGTTTACGCACGTACACGCATACACACGTATATGCTTGCGCAAACAACTGCCCGCACAAGGCTTCACGGTCATGGTAGTCTTTCTCAGGGTAAACACACGTATAAAGCGGGCGTCTTTTTTCTCGTAAAAGCGAAAATCCTCTTTGGTTAGCAAGAACAGGTACCAGTGTAGGTCTCCGTAACAGTGAGCTGTCGTAAAGCGAACGTTCGAAAAAGGGGGGACACGGGGAAGCCTGCATATCAGTGATAATAAACCTTATTCTGATTCAGTGCCTGAGGGTGCACGTTGGTGCAAGGGATCCAGGAAGCAAGGGGTCAGGCAGATAAGTGGGAATAAGACATCTTTATTAGAATACAAAGCACCACACACACACAACGCTGGAGGAACTCAGCACGCCCGGCAGCACCAACATTAAAGAGTAAGCTGTCGATGTTTTGGGCCGAGACCCTTCTTCGGGACTCACTGCTGAGTTCCTCCATCATTTTGTGCGTGTTTCTTTGGACCTGCAGCGTTTAAAGATCTTCTCATTATTGGGATATGCCTTCCAGGCGGGTCGGAATGACAAGCCAATATTCGGCTACTGGATTTCCGGGAGATAAATGGGAGTTACGATTAGATGCCCAAGATTCGTCACGTGTGTGAAATGCATTGTTTGCGTCAGATCAAACCAGCAAGGATGGCACTGAGTGGCCTGCAAGTGTTACCAAGTTTCTGGTGCCCGTGACTCACCTACCCTTTTCCACACGTCTCTGGAGTGTGGGAGGAAACCGGAGCACCCGGAGCAAACCCCACGCGGTCACGGGGAGAGCGTACAAACTCCCTACGGACAGCGGTGGGAATCAAGCCCCGACCTTTGAAGCTGGTGCCGTAAAGCGACGCGCTGACCGCTATGCTACCCTGCCCCCTTATGGAAACAGTTCCAGTGGTCAGGAGGGTTGGGCAGATGACTGAACAAGGCCACTTGGGTTGGAGTGGGGAATAAGCCAGCAATCAGGCCAAAGACGTGCCAGTTAGCAGGTTTCTGCTCATTGTAAACTGTCCCGTGATTAGGCTAGGGTTGGATAGACGGTTTGATGGGCAGTGTGGCTGGTTGGTCTGGGAGGGTCTGTTCCATGTCGTATCTCTAAATAAACAAATGATCAATAGATAGATAGATGGATAAATAAATAGATAGATTGACAGACAGATAGACAGAGAGACAGATAGCCAGACAGATAGATACAGACAGTTAGATACACAGACATTTAGACAGAGAGTTAGATCGACAGACAGATAGACAGACACATAAATAGATAGAGTGACAGACGGACAGATAGACAGACAGACAGATAGATAGATAGACAGAAAGACACAGATAGATAGACAGACAGATAGATACAGACAGACAGTTAGATAGACAGACAGATAGATAGCCAACACACACAAAATGCTGGTGGAAAACAGCAGGTCAGGCAGCATCTATAAGGAGAAGCACTGTCAACATTTCAGGCTGTTCCACCAGCATTTTGTGTGTGTTGTTTTGAATTTCCAGAATCTGCAGATTTCCTCGTGTTTGCAGAAAGATAGACAGACAGTTAGATAGACAGGTGAAAGAACCAATGTCTATTTGTTGCTGAGAAACACAATGTCATGGCGAAGGAACAGTATGGGATTTTAATTGTGCTTACATTTATTATACAGAAGCAGAGTAACAAGTTGGTTTAGAAGACAAAGAAGTCTTGATGTTTAGGAAGGTACAATTTAATTAAATGTAGCAATCAGACCAAAATGGTGGTGTGAGTATTGAGACAAGACAAGCAGGAGTGGTTCCAAATGTACACCTTGTGTTGTTGTGTCTTTAGGCAACATTATTGTCGATCGGGCTGATACAGATGTGAAAGGAAATGTGAGAGGAAGAATCTATGGGTTTATCATCTTCAAAATTAGATAAATTACTGGCCACAAATGCAATATAACTTGGCTGTTAACTAAAAATTAAAGCAATGCAGGCGGTATAATTCCCCGACACCTGTAGTTGCCTGTAGGTGAGATCCAAAGCAACTCTCACAAGATGCTGGAGGAACTCAGCAGGTCAGGCGGCATCTATGGAGAGGATTACACAGCGGAGGTTTCATCAACTGGTTATTCCCCCCCATCCCTGCAGACGCTACCTGCTGACTTGCTCCAGCACCTGCAGAACCTTGTGTGAGATCTCACCTCTCTTCGAATCACCCGGCTGCTGTCTCTCTCCTGGCCCTCCACCCTTGCGGGAGGGGCCAATATCCTCGTCACCAGCTTGCTCGACGTGACCGCGGTTGGCGCCCCTGCCATCTCCGTCGCTGCTGCCTGCGTGGTGGCTATCGGAGAGTGCCTCGGGCTGGATCGAGGCGTCAGCGCGCCGGTAGTGAGCTGGGCCCCTGACACGTGGCTGGTCTGCGGTCTTCTGGTCAGAGGGGTCCTGGAGTGGGGTCCTGGGGCTGCTGCCTTCTGCAAAGTGAACAGACGCTCTCTGAATGTGAAGCCAGTGTTGCTACTCGTCAGGCTGAACGTTGCCTAGAGGGTCTCCTCAAAGCAAAGCCATGTCGTGACTCACTTTCCATTTCACAGGTCTAGTGTCATGTCAATGGCACACGTCAGGGCAGCTCCCAACTGGACGTTAGAATCCCAACGCAGAAAATTGCACCTCGCTCCTCCTTGCAGGAGGGACTTTAACCCAATCAGGTTTCTTTTCCTCACAGATTCCCATACAATGTTGAAAGGGGGGCATTCGGCCCATCAAATACATGTGGTTCCAAGAGTAATCCCATCCTCCCACCTAGCTCCAAGGAAACTGATTCCCTCACTCACGCCCATTTACACACCGGCCCTTCCGTTCTGTTACTGGCCCCGAAACGGAGGGAAATTGACAATGGCCGCAGTGAGGTGTTGGTCGAAGTTGAAGCATCTGGGGGTGGGGGGAAACGCACGGTCACGGGTAGAATGTGCAAGGTCCACACAGCCACCACCGGAGGTGAGGCTCTATCAGCTTCCTCCATCTCAGTGAGGAGGAGCGCGCAACACAGAGATTACTATCTCAGAGAGGAGGGTGTGTGTAACACAGAGATCACTATCGCAGTCAGGAGGGTGTGTGTAACACAGAGATCACTATCGCAGTCAGGAGGGTGAGTGTAACACAGAGATCACTATCGCAGTCAGGAGGGTGTGTGTAACACAGAGATCACTATCGCAGTCAGGAGGGTGAGTGTAACAGACAGACAGTGCCAGTGGAGAGGGTCCATGGTCACCCTACAGAGACAGCAGAAAGCAGGGCTTCACCCACCACAACCGGCGACATGAGCACGCTCCTCTGGGCCGGTCGGCCTGTCCTGGCCCGGTCCTGACCCCGTGCTTGGAGGTGCCTCTTCATCCTCTCCATCTGCTCCTCTGCACTCATCCTTCCTCTGCGACCCGTGCACCCGACCGTCAGTGCTAGTTCCCCCTGGCGAGGTAAAGGTAAATCGTTATGGTAGGCACCTTCACTTCTCTTCAAACCTTTTGCAAGACAGCGGGGGTGGAGGGGGGCATCTGGTAATCCCCCATTTGCTTTTTAAAGTAAGTGTTATTCCAGTGGGGTGGGTGGGGATAAGGAGAAAAAGAGAGGACACGCACACTGCTAGAGGACCTCAGCACGTCAGTCAGCATCTATGGAGGGAATATTCAGGCCGAGGTCCTTCATTGTGACGGGAAAGGTAGAGGAGGTGCGGCGACAGTCAGAATAGAGACAGAATGTGGAAGACGGTGGTGTATTTACAGAGAAGTGCCGAGCAGGCCCGGAAATAAAGTGTAAGAGCCATGGCAAGATAGATCAACAATTCCCGATGTCATTTTTCCGAGTACGAGGGGTCTGTCCAGGGTTCTGATAACAGCAGGAAGACGCTGTCTTTGAGCTCTGGTGGTTTGTATGGGGAGGATTTGAATATCTTCTGTCCGAGGGGAGGAGGGGAGAGAGGCGAAGGATCACGGTGGGAACGGCCCTGACCTGGTTGGTTGCTTTCCCAAGGCAGCAGGAGTGCAGATGGAGGAGAGGGTGGTTCGTGACGTGAACTGGGCTGCCTTCGTAACTGCAGTTTCCTGTGGTGCGCTGAGCCGCTGTGCACCTGGGGAGGACGCTTCCAACGGTGCGTCTGTAAAAGCCGGCGGGAGTCTCCGGGGGGACGCGCCGAGTGTCCTAGGGTTTACGGGGAGGGAGAGCCGTTGCCGAGCTTTCTTGGGCAGTGGAAGCAAATTCCAAAGTAACCTTCGGAAGCGGGTGGGGGGGGGCGGGCAGGGTCAGAGGAAGTGCGGGCAGGGTCAGAGGAAGTGCGGGCAAGGTCAGAGGAAGTGTGGAGAGGGTCAGAGGAAGTGAGGAGAGGGTCAGAGGAAGTGCGGGCAGGGTCAGAGGAAGTGCGGGCAAGGTCAGAGGAAGTGTGGGCAGGGTCAGAGGAAGTGCGGGTAGGGTCAGAGGAAGTGCGGAGAGGGTCAGAGGAAGCGCGGGCAGGGTCAGAGGAAGTGTGGAGAGGGTCAGAGGAAGTGCGGGCAGGGTCAGAGGAAATGGGGGTAGGGTCAGAGGAAGTGCGGAGAGGCTCAGAAGAAGTGAGGAGAGGGTCAGAGGAAGTGCGGGCAGGGTCAGGGGAAGTGTGGGTAGGGTCAGAGGAAGTGCGGAGAGGGTCAGAGGAAGCGCGGGCAGGGTCAGAGGAAGTGTGGAGAGGGTCAGAGGAAGTGCGGGCAGGGTCAGAGGAAGTGGGGGTAGGGTCAGAGGAAGTGCAGGCAAGGTCAGAGGAAGTGTGGAGAGGGTCAGAGGAAGTGCGGGTAGGGTCAGAGGAAGTGCGGAGAGGGTCAGAGGAAGTGCGGGCAGGGTCAGAGGAAATGCGGGCAGGGTCAGAGGAAGTGGGGGTAGGGTCAGAGGAAGTGCGGGCAGGGTCAGAGGAAGTGCGGGCAGGGTCAGAGGAAGTGCGGGTAGGGTCAGAGGAAGTGCGGGCAGGGTCAGAGGAAGTGCGGAGAGGGTCAGAGGAAGTGCGGGCAGGGTCAGAGGAAGTGCTGAGAGGGTTACCTTCATCTTCCCGTTGGCCACGGGCTCGTTCTGGTCTTCTTTCGCCTGGTGCTTGTGCTCTCGCGGGGTCACCAGTGATGCGGCCTCAGACCCGACGTGTACTGACGCAAACTCGTCGTGATAGGGCATGTGGGGAAGGGGCGGTCGGCAGGGAGCATCGTCTTCCCCCTACAGCACTCCCAGCAAACGGTAACAGGAAGGGATCAGCATTCTGCCTTTCGTTCTCTCCATCTGCCAACCGATCTTCTCCCAACCCACCCATCTCTTCCTCACTCCAACACTCCCACAGCCTCTCCTTCCCCCACCCTGACCATATCCACCAACTCCGCCCAGAATCCACCACTCCCCACCATCTTCTCCCCAGTCCCCAGCCCTCTATCTACTCCCCAGCCCTCCCACTCTCCAAATCCACCCCCATCTTCCCACCACTCCCCACCATCTTCTCCCCAGTCCCCAGCCCTCTATCTACTCCCCAGCCCTCTCACTCTCCAAATCCACCCCCATCTTCCCACCACTCCCCACCACTCCCCACCACCTTCTCCCCAGTCCCCAGCCCTTGACCCTACCCATTACCTCCCTCCCAATCCCTGAATCCCCCCATCTTCCCCGTACTCCCCACCAACTTCCCCCCCACCCCGGTCTTTGACCCCACCCATCATCATTTCAACCCCTGCCCCACCCACCATTGCCTTCTCACTCCCTGAAGATCCCTCCACCATCTCCACCCCCATTCCTAGCCCCACCCACATCTCTTCAACATCATCTCATCCCGACTGCCCACCCCCTCATCTGATCCCCACCCCTCGACCCTAACCACGATCCCCCTCCCACTCCCCGAATCCCCACCATCTTCTCCCGTCCCTGACCCCACCCACCATCATCTCAGCCCCTGAACCATCCACCATCTCCCCCAACCCCAAGGTCACACTTATCATCTCCTCTCCATTGTCACAAGCCCACCCACCGTCCTCTACCCCTTACCCCCATCCACACTTACCAACTCTTTTCCCTTCATTAGTACCACCCACCTGTCTTCTCCTCTTGTCCTCCCACTCCCACATCGCCAACCATCTTCCGGTGACATTATCCTCTCCACACCACATTCTCCCCTCCTCGTCACACCCATCCATCACCTATCCGTGTGTCCTGCTCCCACCAACCTCCCCCAGTAGACCCACTGTCAATACATAAAGCCTCCCCCCACCCCGGGTGAAGGAGAAGGTTGACACCCCGGGGGTGTCTTGGGATCTCACTCACCGGCGGAGGGCCGCAGGGGGCCAGCAGCTCCCTCGGGCTCGAAGATGGCAGTGGCGACAGATGATGTGGTGAGTCCATTTGCAGCTCCAGTTGATGGTCCAGGACTGGGGAGACTGAGAATGAGGCTGTGGGAGGACAGGATTGACAGGACATATTTAAAACCCAGCTTGAGAGATGCTTCAGGGTAAGGAAAGGTAGAAGAATGGACCCAAACACAAGAGATGCTGCTGGAAAATCCGGAGTAGCGCACGCAAAGTGCTGGAGGAACTCAGCATGTCCGGGAGCATCTTATCCGTTGATGTTTCAGTCCGAGACTCTTGTTTGACGAAGGCTCTCGGCCCGAAACTTCGACAATTTATTCCTCTCTCCATAGGTGCCG
>NC_082734.1:12479230-12506730 GCF_030144855.1 Hypanus sabinus
GTCCTGAATATCAGTGTCTCCTTAGGGGAAAGGAGCCCCCCAGCATCCAGACAAGCCCGGGCGCTTGGTGGGGGGGTGTTTGCGCCGTTTCCCAACCCTTCAGATCCCGCGCCGCGAACCAGACCCCCATGCCGTTTACCAGGGAGAGGTCGCAGAGCCTGGCGCGGGTCTGGATCAGCTCCTCCTGCAGAATCCGCTGCTGGTACGTCAGCTTCTTGGCCAGGGCCGGCTGGCCCCCGATGTCCAGCAGTTGGCAGCGGACGACCTCCAGAGACCTCTCCACCCTGTCCTGGAGAAAGGTCAGTGAGCACGTCACAGGCTGCTCAGCTGGGGGGGTTGTCCCGGGCAACTCTCCTTCCTACGTAGTTTCCTCCGTCCCCTACACCCCTCCGTCCCTCTGCAAACTCCTCCGTCCCTACACCCCTCCGTCCCACTGCAAACTCCTCCTTCCCTACACCCCTCCGTCCCCTCTGCAAATCTCCTCCTCCCCCTACACCCCTCCGTCCCTCTGCAATCTCCTTCTTCCCTACACCCCTCCGTCCCACTGTAAACTCCTCCTTCCCCTACACCCCTCCGTCCACTGCAATCTCCTCCTTCCCCTACACCCCTCCGTCCCACTGCAATCTCCTCCTTCCCCTACACCCCTCCGTCCCACTGTAAACTCCTCCTTCCCCTACACCCCTCCGTCCCACTGCAATCTCCTCCTTCCCCTACACCCCTCCGTCCCACTGCAATCTCCCCCTTCCCCCTACACCCCTCCATCCCACTGCAAACTCCTCCGTCACTTTGCAATATCCTCCATCCCCTACACCCCTCCGTCCCTCTGTAAACTTCTCCTTCCCCTACACCATCCCTCTGTAAACTCCTCTTCCCCTATACCTCTCTAAGCCCCTCCATCTCTCTGTAAACTCTTCCTTCCCTCTGCAATTTCCTCTCTCCTTCACCTATCTGTCCTTCTGCAGTCTCCTCAGACCCTTCACCCCTCCATCTCTCTGCAATCTCCTTCCCCTACACCCCCTCCGTCCCTCTGCAATCTCCTCCCTTCCCCTACACCCCTCCGTCCCTCTGCAATCTCCTCCTTCCCCTACACCCCTCTGTAAGCTCCTCCAGCCCCTACACTCGTCCCTCCGCAATCTGCTCCTTCCTCTCCACCCCTCTGTAAGGTCCCCCAGCCCCTACACCCGTCCCTCCGCAATTTGCTCCTTCCCCTCCACCCCTCTGTAAGCTCCTCTAGCCCCTACACCTGTCCCTCCACAATCTGCTCCCTTCCCCTCCACCCCTCTGTAAGGTCCTCCAGCCCCCTACACCCATCCCTCCGCAATCTGCTCCTTCCCCTCCACCCCTCTGTAAGCTCTCCAGCCCCTACACCCGTCCCTCCGCAATCTGCTCCTTCCCCTCCACCCCTCTGTAAGCTCCTCCAGCCCCTACACCCGTCCCTCTGCAATCTGCTCCTTCCCCTCCACCCCTCTGTAAGCTCCTCCAGCCCCTACACCCCTCCGTCCCTGCGCAATCTGCTCCTTCCCTCCACCCCTCTGTAAGCTCCTCCAGCCCCTACACCCGTCCGTCCGCAATCTGCTCCTTCCCCTCCACCCCTCTGTAAGCTCCTCCAGCCCCTACACCCATCCCTCCGCAATCTGCTCCTTCCCCTCCACCCCTCTGTAAGCTCCTCCAGCCCCTACACCTGTCCCTCCGCAATCTGCTCCTTCCCCTCCACCCCCTCTGTAAGCTCAGCCCCTACACCCCTCCGTCCCTCTGCAATCTCCTCCTTCCCCTCCACCCCTCTGTAAGCTCCTCCTTCCCCCTTCACCCGTCCCTCCACAATCTGCTCCTTCCCCTCCACCCCTCTGTAAGCTCCTCCAGCCCCTACACCCGTCCCTCCGCAATCTGCTCCTTCCCCTCCACCCCTCATGTAAGCTCCTCCAGCCCCTACACCCGTCCCTCCGCAATCTGCTCCTTCCCCTACACCCCTCCGTCCCACTGTAAACTCCTCCTTCCCCTACACCCCTCTGTAAGCTCCTCCAGCCCCTACACCCGTCCCTCCGCAATCTGCTCCTTCCCCTCCACCCCTCCGACCCACTGCAATCTGCTCCTTCCCCTACACCCCTCTGTAAGCTCCTCCTTCTCCTACACCCGTCCTCCGCAATCTTCTCCTTCCACCTCCACCCCTCTGTAAGCTCCTCCTTCTCCTACACCCCGTCCCCTCTGCAATCTGCTCCTTCCCTACACCCCTCCGTCCCCACTGTAAACTCCTCCTTCCCCTACACCCCTCTGTAAGCTCCTCCTTCTTCCTACACCCGTCCCTCCGCAATCTTCTCCTTCCCCTCCACCCCTCTGTAAGCTCCTCCAGCCCCTACAACCCGTCCCTCCGCAATCTGCTCCTTCCCCTACACCCCTCCGTCCCACTGTAAACTCCTCCTTCCCCTACACCCCTCTGTAAGCTCCTCCAGCCCCTAAACCCGTCCCTCCGCAATCTGCTCCTTCCCCTCCACCCCTCCGACCCACTGCAATCTGCTCCTTCCCCTACACCCCTCTGTAAGCTCCTCCTTCTCCTACACCTGTCCCTCCGCAATCTTCTCCTTCCCCTCCACCCCTCTGTAAGCTCCTCCTTCCCCTACACCCGTTCCCTCTGCAATCTGCTCCTTCCCCTACACCCCTCTGTAAGCTCCTCCAGCCCCTACACCCCTGACCCTCCACAATCTTCTCCTTCCCCTCCACCCCTCTGTAAGCTCCTCCTTCCCCTACACCCCTGACCCTCCACAACCTTCTCCTTCCCCTCCACCCCTCTGTAAGCTCCTCCTTCCCCTACACCCCGTCCCTCTGCAATCTGCTCCTTCCCCTCCACCCCTCTGTAAGCTCCTCCTTCCCCTACACCCCTGTCCCTCCACAATCTTCTCCTTCCCCTCCACCCCTCTGTAAGCTCCTCCTTCCCCTACACCCCGTCCCTCTGCAATCTGCTCCTTCCCCTACACCCCGTCCCTCTGCAATCTGCTCCTTCCCCTACACCCCGTCCCTCTGCAATCTGCTCCTTCCCCTACACCCCTCCGTCCCTCCGCAATCTGCTCCTCCTTCCCCTACACCCCTCCCACAGAGCTTCCCCCCAACCCCTACAGTCTTTCTTCATTACCTCGGCTAGCCAGGATGCCACCTCTTCTACCTGTAACCTCCTCCAGACCCTGGAGACCTCATTTCCTCGGTCACCTCACCCCCCCCCCCCCTCCGTAACCCCACCCCTGCCCCTGTAACACAGACTTTCCTCCAGTTCCCACCCCACCCCTGTAAACACTCCCGCCCTACACCCTCCCAATCTCCAGTCTGTCCACCTCCACATCTCTGTAAACTTGCCAGCCCTCACTCTCCAACTTTAAAACTTTATTCTGCTTCTAACCCTCTCAGCAATCACTTCCCTCAATTCAGATTCATTTGTTTATCATCTGTATATCAAAACATGCAATACTGTGCAGGCATTTAGGCATGTTTATATCGCTAGGGTGCTTAAGACTTTTGCTCAGTACCGTATCTGTCCAACGTGGAGCGCAGGAGAGCGAGTTTGTAAATCTGGTGGGAGCAAAGGACGTTGGGAATGGTGAGGGTGGAGTGCCACGGTACAGGGGGCAGAGGCAGTGCCGGGGTGAGGGGTGGCGAGATTATAAACCTACTCAGCCCTGAGACACCAGGCAAGGGCACTTGATTCCAAACAATTGGTTTATTGATCATTACAGAATGTCTCTCTGGTGCTTCCCGCTCCCTCCCCTTTCCCTGCCCCCTTCCCACTCTCAGACCACAGCAGAGACCTGTCTTAGAATCCGGTTTATGATCACTCACACACGTCATGAAGTTTGTTGTTTTGTTTGTGCGACAGTACATAAAATTACCACAGTGCAGTGCAAAAGTCTTAGAACACCTTATGAGTCTAAAACTTTTACTCAGTACTCTATTGGCAATGCACTGCTGCCACAAAGGAACAATTTCACGACATACACCTGTGATATTAAATGTAATTCTGAACACTTTAGTGAAAGTTGCCCTGTGAGGTGTCACCAGAGCTGTGTCAGTACATCGAATATCTCCCGGCCTAATCAGCTTTCATCGGGCAGGGGCCCCCACTTACTTTCTGACGGCTGATCGGTTTGAGGGGGGAGGAAAGTGGGGAGGGATGGTCCCGGCATTTGGGAGGACAGACCGGTGGGAACGTCACGAACCTTCTCCGCTTTCAGCGGGGTCGCCTGCGCCACGAGGCCCTGGAGAATTCTGTCCTGCCCACACAATCGGGTCAGCAGCACCTGAGGACACAAATGTGCGGATCATCAAAGTCCAAAATCTACAGAATAACGTACCTGTCCAACTCCTACTGACTCTGTCTTTTCAGTGAGGACAGTTTAGAAGGAAGATTGACTCTGTCCAAGACTTCCCTTTTATTTTGCAGCAATACCTTTACTATAGACTACAATGCTACAAAATATTACAGCAAACACAAGGACCATGACAGTGATAATACAAACTAAACTCAGTTAAAATATTCCCAATCACTGTCAAGGATGAATTTATGCACTGCAATGGCGATCAGCCCTGAAACCCCTCCGTTGTACCTGTGGACACCGTGGCTTCCTCCTCCATGGTTACCCAGGCACGGACATGTCCCCTGAGCATCGCTGCCCCCCTCTTCTCCTCTGACAAAGCTACTTTATTACAAATTCAAACCACTGCACAGTGTACGATCATGTTACAAAACAGAAGACCAGACAGATCACAATTAATATACATTAAACTAATACAATGCATCCTTATCGAGGATGGTATTTAACCCCCACGGTGCCCAATGGTCCTGAAACAAAGGCATTGTCCCTGTGGATGCTGCGTGACCTTTTCCAACAGCGACCCAGTCACGAACATACCCCCTGACATTGCCTGGCATCCGCCTGGTCAGAACCCTCCGCCGCCCATCTCCAGGTCTCACGGTCAGCCCGTGGAGCAGGCGCTGTCCCTTGGCTGGGACTCCGTGACGGGGGGGGGTGCAGAGGAAGAGCTTGGCGGGAGAGTGTACGAGGGGTGATTGATAAGTTCGTGGCCTAAGGTCCATTTTCTCAGGCAGCGCTTTTCTGAAGCAGAAATATCACCAGAGTTATTAACAAACTTCCTGCATATCAAAGAGTTGAACTGCACCTGCATTTAACGAGAGCTGTATAACTCACCTCCTTCTACGCTAGGCCACAAACTTATCAATCACCCCTCGCAGAGGGAGAGTTTGACGGGACAATGCAGAGGGAGGAGTTTGACAGGTATTGTAGAGGGAGAGTTTTATGGGGCAGTGTAGAGGGAAAGCTTGATGGGACAGTGCAGAGTGAGAGTTTGACGGGACAGTGCGATGAGAGAGTTTGATGGGACAATGCGAGGGAGAGTTTGACAGGATTGTAGAGGGAGAGTTTTATGGGACAGCGTAGAGGGAAAGTTTATTGGGACAGTGCAGAGAGAGAGTTTGACGGGACAGTGCGATGAGAGAGTTTGATGGGACAATGCGAGGGAGAGTTTGACAGGATTGTAGAGGGAGTTTAATGGGACAGTGTAGACAGAGAGTGTTTGACGGGACAGTGCGATGAGAGAGTTTGACGGGACAATGCGGAGGGAGAGTTTGACAGGATTGTAGAGGGAGTTTAATGGGACAGTGTAGACAGAGAGTGTTTGACGGGACAGTGCGATGAGAGAGTTTGACGGGACAATGCGGAGGGAGAGTTTGACAGGATTGTAGAGGGAGCGTTTGATGGGACCAGCGTAGAGGTGAGAATTTTAAGTGACAGTGTCGTGGGATCTTTTGATGGGTCATTGTAGTGGGAGCTTTACTGTGTACCTATGGTGTGATGCTCTTCCTCTGGGAATAATGTATAAAGAGATTTACTCTGACCTGCATCTGTTAAATCTGTGAACGATCTTCAATCTGCTTTGTTTTCTCACGTGTTGGTGTGAAGAACATTCCCAAAGGAATAAGAGATAATCCAGAGGTTGAAAAACTACTTACATCAACTTCACTTCAGCCATTCTGATAGGTTCTGCTGGGAATTCCTGGAAGATCTCAGGAGCACCTCCCTATAGGAGAGAGAGTTGCCGTCAGTGTCTCACTCTCTCACCCCGATCTGGCTCCCAGCTCACACCCAGCAAATTGCTTTACAGCTCCGAGTGGTTGGCACACCATACTTTGAGGTTCCGGACCACCTTTAATCTCATCGCCCCCCTCCCCGAAAGTTTGGCTTTATTAGTCACTTGTAGCTGGGGTTCTGTCGCAGTCCGTGATCGACAGCTGGCAGCTCAAACTATGCTTCTCCGCAAGCGGCGGGTTTGCGCACTGGCCGTGAGGGGTAGCGTTTCGATATCTCCAGGTGCAGCCCAGAAGATGTGCATCTTCAGTGGGCGGTTCCTCACCCAGTTTGCCGACCGAAGCGTCGCGGGAGACCGAAACGTCAGGACCGCGGGCGGCGTGCGCTGCTGTCGGAAGCAGGCCACTGTACTCGGGCGACCCCCCACCCGACCCCTTAACGGAGGGCGAGACCCTGCTGGCCCCCAGGTCCAGGAGCTTGGAGAAGTGACGCGGAGGATTGTGACATTGGGTACCGCGAGCTGCTAGTCTCCAGCTGTTATTATCACTGGTGAGAGACAGCCCATCGAGATACCAAAGTGCTGGGTTACGGACTGTCATTTTTGATGAGCTCTGGATCAAACTCTCTTTGGGGGCTTTTGCTATTGCTTGCTGATGGGGGGGGGGAATGGAGGGGGGAGGAGAGGGTCGATGCTTCTGTTGCTTGTGCATGGGAGGGGAGTGGGGATTTGGGGATCTGATGCTGCTATCGTTCCTTATTTGGGGTTTCACGTTTCTTGGATGTCTGTGAAGAGTAAGAACTCCAGGTTAGACGAGCGAATCTGCAGATGCTGGAAATAAATAAAAACACAGAATGCTAGCAGAACTCAGCAGGCCAGACAGCATCTATGGAGGAGGTAGTGGCACTGTCCTGGCCTGCTGAGTTCTGCCAGCATTTTGTGTTTCTAAGAACTCCAGGTTGTATACCGTATATGTTCCCAGATGTTAAGTTGAGCTAGGTAAATGATTTGAACATCGAGACGTAGAGAGACGTGCATTGCTTGTGTCACTGACCAACACACAGCCCGAGGATGTGCAGGGGTCGCTACACTTCCAGTGCCAACGTAGCATGCTCACAACTTACTAACCGTTACTGACCCATCTTTGGAACGTGGCAGGAAACTGGGACACCCGGAGGGAACAGACGATCATGAGGGGAACGCACAATCCTTCTAAAGGCAGCACGGGAACTGAGTTCCAGCTGCTGGTGCTGTCAGCTGTTGAACTAGCCAATGCGCTGCCGTGCCGCACAAAACCTAAGGCGGGTGTTGCTCGATATTTCTCTGTCGATTTTCTACTGTTCTACCCATCCCAGTGGCCCCTCCCCAAAACTCTCCCAAGGTTTGGTCCCCACCTCCCCATGCTAACCACGTACCCCTCCCAACTGTCTCTTCTTTTTCTCATCCTGGAGAAAACTATTCAATAGGCTACAAGAACTTGGCCTCAATACCAACTTGTGGAACTGTATCCTCGATTTCCTCACCTGCAGACCCCAGACAGTTCGGATTGGCAACAACATCTCCTCCACAATCTCCGTCAGCACAGGTACACCACAAGGCTGTGTGCTTGGCCCCTGCTCTACTTGCTTTATACTGAGAACTAAGCACAGTTCCAATGCCATATTTAGGCTTACTGACAACACCAGGGTTGTGGGCCGTATCGAAGGTGGTGACGTATCAGCTTACAGGAGGGAGAGTGAGCTTGTGGCACAACAACAACCTCTCGTTCAGTGTCAGCAAGGCCAAGGAGCTGATTATCGATTCTAGAAGGAGGAAACCAGAGGTCCACAAGGCAGTTCTCATCAGGGGATCAGAGGTGGGGAGGGTCAGCAACTTTAAATTTCCTGGCGTTATCATTTCCGAGGACCTGTCGTGGGTCCAGCACGCAAGTACAATTATGAGGAAAGCATGGCAGCAAAACTAGTCTCTTAGAAGTTTGTGATGATCTTACATGTCAACTAAAATGCTGGCAAACTTCTACAGATGCACAGTGGAGTGTGTAATGACTGGCTGCATCACGGCCCAGTATGGAAACACCTTTAAATGGGAAAGCCTACAAGAAGTAGTGGAGACAGCCCAGTCCATCATGGGTAAAGCCCTCCCCACCTCTGAGCACATCTACGTGGAGCGCTGTCGCAGGAAAACAGCGTCCGTCATCAAGAACAGCCCCCCAGCTGTCCAGGACATGTCTCTTCTCAATGAAAGAAGGGACAAGAGCCTCCGGACCCACACCACCAGCTTCAGGAAGAGTCATCACCCCTTAATCACCAGGCTCTTGAACCCGAAGGGGCATGTCAACAAATACACTCAACAACTTCCATCGTTGTACTGTGGAGAGCATTCTGACAGGCTGCACGGGGGAGGGGGGGGGGGGCTACTGCACAGGACCGAAAGAAGCTGCAGAGGGTTGTAAATCTCCCAGCTCCATCTTGGGCTCTAGCCTACAAAGTACCCTGGACACCTTCAGGGAGTGGTGTCTCAGAAAGGCAGCGTCCATTATTAAAGACGCCCAGCACCCAGGGATGCCCTTATCTCACTGTTACCATCAGGGAGGAGGTACAGAAGCCTGAAGGCACACACTCAGCGATTCAGGAACAGCATCCAATTCCTAAATGGACATTGAAACAGCCTCACTTTTTTTAATATGCAGTATTTCTGTTTTTGCACATTAAAAAAATCTATTCAATACATGTAATTGATTTACTTGTTTGTTTATTATGATGTTTTATTTTCATTATTACTTTTTATTCTCTCTCTCTCTGCCAGATTATGGATTACATTGAACTGCTGCTGCTAAGTTAACGAACCACATCACATGCCGGTGATAGTGATCCTGATTCTGATTCTAAACTTCACTCATCCCAACACTGACCTGTTCCCACAACCTACAGACTCACTTTCAAGCATTCTCCATCTCGGGTTCTTGATATTTGTTGCTTATTTATTATTATTTTTGTACTTGACCAGTTAGTTGTCTTTGGCACGTTGGTGCTTGTCAGTCTTGTCGGGCGGGGTCTTTCTTTCATTCCACGGTGTTTCTGTGTATTTACTGTGAATCTCAGGGTTGTGTTTGGTGACATATAGAAATATAGAAACATAGAAAATAGGTGCAGGAGTAGGCCATTCGGCCCTTCGAGCCTGCACCGCCATTCAGTATGATCATGGCTGATCATCCAACTCAGAACCCTGTACCTGCTTTCTCTCCATACCCCCGATCCCTTTAGCCATAAGGGCCATATCTAACCTCCTCTTAAATATAGCCAATGAACCAGCCTCAACTGTTTCCTGTGGCAGAGAATTCCACAGATTCACCACTCTCTGTGTAAAGAAGCTTTTCCTCATCTCGGTCCTAAAAGGCTTCGCCTCTATCCTTAAACTGTGACCCCTCGCTCTGTACTTCGATTATAAATTTACTTTGACCTTTGAGAGAAATCCCAAATGTATGGAGCAACTCCAGCATCATTCTAAGATATGCTTCCTGTAGTGCCAACTATTTCCTTCTCTGTCCCTCAATCCTTCCCTCCACCTCCCGCTCCTCCCCCCCCCACTGTCCCACGATTCCCCTCCCACTCTCCCCCCACCATCAATCCCTGGACCCCGCAGTGTGCTTACATTGACAGAGTGAGCGATGGACAGTCTCCTGACTGACGGCAGCAGAGGCGAGAGGCATGATCGGGGTGAGGGGGGAGGTCGAGGAGGAAGCTGGCTGTAGCTCGAACTGGTTCCCTGTTGGAGGCAAAGTGAGAGGTTGAGGGAACTCGCTGAGAGAGAGCCGCAATGGAGTGGCAGATAGAGATGGAGGCATTCTCCTGAGGCACTCCTCAGGAGAAATGTATTGCTCTCAATGCCTTTCTCTCTTCCTATAGAACGCGACTGTTTGACCTGCAGTGTCCTCGTCTGGCTTCCCCCTCACATCTTAGTCACTCTCTTTCCTGGACCCGCCACTCAGTCCATGGGATCTTCCTCCAGGGGGTCACAGTCTGCAGGCCCCACCCTCAGTGGGGCCACAGTCCCCAGAACCCGCCCCTCTGGTGGTCACTCAGTCCCTAGGCTTCAGCCCCAGGGATCAAAGTACCTAGGCCCCATCCTCAACTGGTTACTTAGTCCCCAGGCTCCACCCTTGGGGGGGAGTCACAGCACCCAGGCCCCACCCCCAACGTCACTCAGACCCCAGGCCCATCCCTGGGGAGGGGGGGGGGGTCACAGCACCCAGGCCCCACCCCCAACTTGTCACTCAGACCCCAGGCCCCACCCCAACTTGTCACTCAGTCCCCAGGCTCCACCCTCGGGGGGGGGGTCACAGCACCCAGACCCCACCCCCAACGTCACAGACCCCAGGCTCAACCCCCAACTTGTCACTCACACCCAGGCTCCACCCCAACTTGTCACTCAGACCCAGGCTCCACCCCCATCTTGTCACTCAGACCCCAGGCTCCACCCCATCTTGTCACTCAGACCCCAGGCTCCACCCCCAACTTATCACTCAGACCCCCAGGCTCCACCCCCAACGTCACTCAGCCCCCAGGCTCCACCCCAACTTGTCACTCAGACCCCAGGCTCCACCCCCAACTTGTCACTCAGACCCCAGGCTCCACCCCCAACCTGACACAGACCCCAGGCCCCACCCTCCAGGGGGTCAACATCCCAAGGTTCTGCTCTCCAAGGGTCAAAGTCTTTAGGCTTTACCTTCCTCGGGTAAAAGTCCACAGGCTTTGCCCTCCAGAGGGTCACTCATTACACAGGGTCCACCTCCATGAGTCAAGGATTCAGGCTCTGCCCCCTCCCCCACCCCTGTTCGCTCTCCAGGGGGTCCAGGTCCCACCTCTGGGGCTCCCCCCAAGGGGTCAATTCCCCAGGCTCTGCCTCCTGCCTCGGTCTCTACGAGGATGTCTGCCCCTCGCTCCCAGCCCCCTCAGCTCCGGCCTCAACGTCCACAGACCGAATTCCCCCCCCCGACTCACCCTCGCAGCCGACAGTCTCAGAGCACTGCCCAAGCCCGAGCCCACCGGCAGAGGTGGAGGGTACCTGGCCCGGTGGGGTGGAGGCTGCGTCACGTCAGACAGAGCAAGAAGCGGCGGTACAGGGGTTCGACAGAGGCGTGGGTGTCCGTGAGGTGGGGAGAAAGCAGGAGACAATGGGTGGAGGGGGGGAGAGGGAGAGAGAGAGAGGGAGAGAGAGGGAGAGAGGGAGAGAAGGAGAGAAGGAGAGAGAAGGAGGGAGAGAGGGAGGGAGAGAGGGAGGGAGAGGGAGGGAGAGAGAGAGGGAGGGAAAGGGAGAGAGAGAGGGAGAGAGAGAGAGAGGGAGAGAGAGGGAGAGAGAGAGGGAGAGAGAGGGAGAGAGAGGGAGAGAGAGGAGAGAGAGGGAGAGAGAGGGAGAGAGAGAGGGGGAGAGAGAGGGAGAGAGAGAGGGAGGAGGGACAGAGAGAGAGGGAGAGAGGGAGGGAGAGAGGGGAAGAGAGAGAGAGGGGAGAGAGGGAGAGAGAGGGAGGGAGAGAGGGGGAGAGAGAGGGAGGAGGGATAGAGAGAGAGGGGAGAGAGGGAGGGAGAGGGGGAGAGAGAGGGGGAGAGAGAGGGAGAGAGAGAGAGGGAGAGAGGGAGGCAGAGAGGGGGAGAGAGAGAGGGAGAGAGAGGGAGAAACAGGGAGGGAGAGGGGGAGAGAGAGGGAGGGAGAGAGGGAGGAGGGACAGAGAGAGAGGGAGGGAGGGAGAGAGGGGGAGAGAGAGGGAGGGAGAGAGGGGGAGAGAGAGAGGGAGGAGGGACAGAGAGAGAGGGATGGAGAGAGGGAGGCAGAGAGGGGGAGAGAGAGGGAGAGAGAGGGACAGAGAGAGAGAGGGAGAGAGGGGGAGAGAGGGGGAGGAGGGACAGAGAGAGAGAGAGAGAGAGAGAGGGAGGGGGAGAGAGAGGGAGAGAGAGCGAGAGAGAGAGGGTGAGAGAGAGAGAGAGGGAGGAGGGACAGAGAGGGAGAGAGAGAGAGAGAGAGAGGAAGGAGGGACAGAGAGGGAGGGAGCGAGACAGGGAGGAGGGACAGAGAGGGAGGGAGAGAGAGATGGAGGGAGAGAGGGAGGGAGAGAGAGACCAAGAGAGGGTGAGAGAGGTAGAGAGAGAGAGGGAGAAAGAGAGAGGGAGGGAGAGAGAGAGAGAGAACAAGAGAGGGAGAGAGAGCGAGAGAGGGAGAGAGAGAGGTGGGGAGGGATGGATGGACAGAGAGAGAGAGAGCGAGGAAGGAGGGACAGAGAGGGAGGGAGCGAGACAGGGAGGAGGGACAGAGAGGGAGGGAGAGAGATATGGAGGGAGAGAGGGAGGGAGAGAGAGAGAGCGAGAGAGGGTGAGAGAGGTAGAGAGAGAGAGAGAGGGGAGAAAGAGAGAGGGAGGGAGAGAGAGAGAGAGAGAGAGAGAGATGGAATCGTAGGGATTGGGGTGAAGGAGGGAGACAGAGAGGGTCAGACAGACAATGACAGAGAGAAGGAGAGAGAAATGGTGATTTATTCAGTCGGTGATGAGTGGAGTCGAAGTAAATTCTGAACTGGTGAAGGATGATCATGCAGTCCTTACCCTGAGCCTGCACAGAGACCTGTCACTGGAGTGGTCTCTGGGGAGAATGGTGGCTCTGTCCACAGGGCTGTGAGATCTGTAGAGCGGCCTCGGGCTGGGTCGGTAACACCGGCTGGGTAAGGTGGCCGCCAGACCTTCAAGCTCCCTCTCCTCCGGCGCCCCCAGGGTCACCGGCCCCGGGGATCTCTGCTGGCTCCTGAATGCGCTGTGAGGTCTTCCCGGGGGAAAGGAGAAGTGGTCCTCGCCGGGCAGCACGTCGAACCGGCCAGCCGGAGTCTGAGGCCTCGAAGGGTGCCGGCTCTGGGCTTGTCCCCGGACGCTGGCGGGGGAGGTGGCCAGGTAGTGGTCCCAGGGACGGTCCCCGGCGGGCGACGGTGGGGGTCTGAGGGTGCCTGCTGCCAGCTGCGGGATCTGGAGGTAGCCGTTTCCCACTGGCGGGTGGGAGGGCAGCACGTCGATCCTCCCCACGGGGGTGTGAGGCCTGGTCAGGGATCGGTGGGAGGAGTGAGACGGGGCAGGGTGGTGGGCCTCGTCCGGAGAGCTGACCTCCAGAGTGTCCCGGCCCCTCGAAGACCACCCGGGCAGGGGGCTCAGGGAGGATGGCGGAGAGAGGGGGGAGGCCGAGCGCTCCAGCGAGCCCCGGGAGGCTCTCTCGGGCGGGGTGCCCGCCAAACGCCGGCCGCGCTGTCCGGCGGACAGTACCGTGTACCGGTCGTCGGGCGTGAGTGTCCGGTGCAGCACCTGGTACCGGGGGGTGTCGGAAGTGGCCGGGAGGGAGTTCGATCGGTAGGAGGCGATGGATCGGCGGCTGCCGATCTCCGGGCTGGGGTTGGCCGCCGCGGGCACCGGTTGCCACCCCTTCTGCTCCCCTGACCAGCCGCCCACGTGCTCCTCCTGCCCCAGACCCGCCTCACTAGGCACCCGCTGCCGGCCGCTGCCCGGGCCCAGGCCGATCTGCGCGGAATGGCCGGGGTGCAGCTGGGAGTTGACGGATGATATCAGGTAGCCATCGATCAGACACTCGTACACGTGGCCGGACTGGGTCGTCACCAGGTACTGCCTGTTCCAACACACAACACAAATGCGTGAGAGGTGCCTCCATTATGCCACAGTCTGGCCAGCTTTACACTGAACACAGAGTATACTGCTCAGTATTCTTCAGCGTTCAAAGTAAATTTATTAACAGAGTACATCTGTATCACCAGAGATTTGTTTTCTCGCAGGCATACTCAGTAAATAGACAATAGGTGCAGGAGTAGGCCATTCTGCCCTTTGAGCCTGCACCACCATTCACTGTGATCATAGCTGATCATACACAATCAGTACCCCGTTCCTGCCCTCTCCCCATATCCCTTGACTCCGCTATCTTTAAGAGCTCTACCTAACTCTTTCTTGAAAGCATCCAGAGAATTGGTCTCCACTGCCTTCTGAGGCAGAGCATTCCACAGATCCACAACTCTCTGGGTGAAAAAGTTTTTCCTCAACTCCGTTCTAAATGGCCTACCCCTTATTCTTAAACTGTGGCCTCTGGTTTTGGACTCCCCCAACATCGGGAACATGTTTCTTGCCTCTAGAGTGCCCAATCCTTTAATAATCTTATATGTTTCAATCAGATCCCCTCTCATCCTTCTAAGTTCCAGTGTATACAAGCCCAGTCGCTCCAATCTTTCAACATATGACAGTCCCGCCATCCCGGGAATCAACCTCGTGAACCTACGCTGCACTCCCTCAATAGCAAGAATGTCCTTCCTCAAATTTGGAGACCAAAACTGCACACAATACTCCAGGTGTAGTCTCACCAGGGCCCTGTACATCTGCAGAAGGACCTCTTTACTCCTATACTCAACTCCCCTTGTTATAAAGGCCAGCATGCCATTAGCTTTCTTCACTGCCCTGCTGTACCTGCATGCTTGCTTTCATTGACTGATGAACAAGGACACCTGGATCTCGTTGTACTTCCCCTTTTCCTAACTTGACACCATTCAGATCCTGTTCTTGCCATCAAAGTGGATAACTTCACATTTATCCACATTAAACCGCATCTGCCATGAATCTGCCCACTCACCTAACCTGTCCAAGTCACCCTGCATTTTCATAACATCCTCCTCACATTTCACACTGCCACCCAGCTTTATGTCCTCTGCAAATTTGCTAATGTTACCTTTAATCCCTGCATCTAAATCATTAATGTATATTGTAAACAGCTGCGGTCCCAGCACCAAGCCTTGCGGTTCCCCACTGGTCACAGCCTGTCATTCCAAAAGGGACCTGTTAATCCCTACTCTTTGTTTCCTGTCCGCCAACCAATTTTCTCTCCACGTCAGTATCCTACCCCCAATACCATGTGCTCTAATTTTGCCCACAAATTTGCCCTCTAATTTTCCAAGACCCGAAATACAATCAATGAAAGGCCTCACCCAACAGCACACACGAAATGCCGGAGGAATTCAGCAGGCCAGGCAGCGTCTATGGAAAGAGTTTTGGGCTGGAAATGTCCACAGGTGCTGCAGCATCCTCCAGCATTTTTTTCTGTGTTGCTCAGATTTCCAGCATCTGCAGACTTTCCCTTGTCTGTGAGACCCAACAGGATGGACAAACAACCAGTGTGCAGAATACAGAAGAAGAATAAATAAACAAACAAACAAACATCAAGAGAGTTGAGGGGTAATAACTGCTCCTGAGCCTGGTGGTGTGGGTCCTGAGGCTCCTGGACCTTCTTCCTGATGGCAGCTGTGACCCGGGCGGTGGGACTCCCTGCTTTCCTGAGGCAGCGCTCCATGTGCTCAATGGTGGGGAGGGCTTTACTCAGGATGGACTGGGCTGTATCCACTACCTGGTTCTGGCCTTTCGGCCCACGATGTTGTGCTGACACTGTAACCATGACCAACCTAACCCTTCCCTCCAACATAGCCTTCCATCTTCCCTTTCATCCATGTGCCTATCTAAGGGTCTTTAATAACCCCAATGTACCTGCCTCCACTGCCACCCGGGCAGTACATTTCATGCATTTAACACAATGTAAAAACAATTACCCTCGATATCTCCCTAAAATTTCCTCCTCTCATCTTAAAAGCATTAGGCACTACCACCCTGGGATAAAGGCTTTGGCTGTCCACTCTATGCTTCTAATAATTTTATACACCTCTATCAGGTTGCCTCTCATTCTCCTTCACTCCAGAGAGAAAAGACCTGGCTCGCTCAACCTATCTTCATGAAAATGTTCCCTAAAGCAGGCAGCATCCAGGTAAATCTCCTCTGCACCCTCTCTAAATCTGCCATATTCTTCCTATAATGTAAAAAAAGTTCCAAAGTTCACTTTATCGTCAAAGTATGCATCTAACTCTGATATTCGTCTTCTCCAGACAGGCATGAAATACAGGAAAACCACAGGAGTCATTAAAAGGAAAGACATCAACCCCCTCCCTGCATGAAAAGGAAAAAGAAACAAAACTTGCAAATCCCAAACCCCCCCACCTCCTCCCTCCCACAAAAAAAACCAGCTCGCTCACACAGAAAACGGCAGCTAGAACACCAAACCCCTCCCTTGCACAAAAACCAACAGAGGGCCCACCTGTAAGACGGCAGCCAGACCCTCGAAAACCCCAAGCCCCCAACACCCTCCCTCGCAAAAAAAACAGCGACAGCAGCACCAAACTGAACTGAGGCAACCAGAACTGAACACAATACTCTAAATGTTTTCTAATCAGAGATTTATAGAGTTGCAACATTACCTCGTGGTGCATGAACACAATTTGTCAACTAATGAATTCCACCACACCACCTTACTAACGTGCACAGCAACTTTGGGGGGGGGGGGTCTATGAACTTGAAGATCCCACTGTTTCTCCACACTAAGAATCCTGCCTCTCACCATGTATTCTGCTTTCAAGTCTGACCTTCCAAAGTCTATCATAGAACATTACAGCACAGAAACAGGCCTTTTGGCCCTTCTTGGCTGTGCCGAACCATTTTTCTGCCTAGTCCCACCGACCTGCACCTGGACCATATCCCTCCAAACCCCTCTCATCCATATACCTATCCAAGTTTTTCTTAAATGTCAAAAGTGAGCCCGCATTCACCACTTCATCTGGCAGCTCATTCCACACTCCCACCACTCTCTGCATGAAGAAGCCCCCCCTAATGTTCCCTTTAAACTTTTCCCCCTTCACCCTTAACCCATGACCTCTGGGTTTTTTTCGCTTCACACTTTTCTGGACTGAACTCCAGCTGCCACTTCTCAGCCTAGCTCTGCATCCTAGCAACGTCCCATTGTAACTGTCCACACAACACCCCCTTTGCGTCACCTTTCTCATCCAGGTCGCAAAGAGCGAGGGGGGGCGGGGGAGGTCCCAGAACAGATCCCTGCGGAACACAATGAGTCACCGCCCTCCAGGCAGAACCCGACCCGGTGATGGAGTCCTGCACGTGAACGCCATCGCAAGGAAGGCTCGCCAATGTCTTTACTTCCTGAGGAGGTTCAGCATGTCACTGACAAACTTCCACAGATGCACCATGGGAAGTTCGCCAAGGAGCCAGATCGGAGTCTGGTACGGCAACGCCAGTGCTCAGCGGCATAAGAAGCTGCGGAGAGCTCCAGACACAAGAGTTACTGCAGAAGCTAGAAATCTAGAGCGACACAAGTACAACGTGCTGGAGGAGTTCAGCAGTCCTGGCAGCATCTATGGATGGGAATAAACGGTCAACGTTTCGGACCGACACCCTTCATCAGGACTCTGCCTCAGAGATCATGGGCACATCCCCCCTCCCCCCCACCATCAGTAGTATCTACAGGAGGTGCTGCCTCAAGAAGGCATCAAAGATCATCTTCAAAGATCCCCACAGGCCATCTTCATCTCCATCTTCTCACGAGCAGGAGGTACAGAGGTGTGACGCCCCACACCGCCAGATCCGAGAACGGCTGCTTCCCTCCACCCATTCGGTTCTTGAACCAAGCAGTCCGGCACTCGTGACTGCAGTTTAGCAAAACTATGATCACTTTCATCACTCTGGGCCTTCTTTCTGTTCTAATTATGAACAGAAAAGTTACAGATAAAACAATAAACTGTGCAAAAGAGAAGCAGCAAGGTGGATTTCGTCTACCGTTCAGAAATCTGAAGGCAGAGGGGTGGAAGCTGTTCCTAAACCATTGAATGTGGATCTTCAGGTCACTCCTCTCTGACGACTGAATGAGAAGAGGGTTTGGCCTGGCTGCTGATGGTCCTTAATGATGAATGCAGCCTTCTTGAGGCGTCACTGTTTGAAGATGTCCTCGATGGTGGGCAGGGCTGTGGCCTCCTTCAGTCCTGGGCCAGGCCGAGTTGCAACCGGTCAGAACGTCTCTGCTGTACCCCGGTAGAAATTTGCTAAGAGTCTTTTGGTGACGTTCTAGACCTCCCCAAGCTCTTAATGAGCACCTTACGGGGCACATCTCCCCTTGTCCCTCGTAGCCGACGGGTAAGTGTGAAGTGGCTGCTTGAGCAAAGGCCTCAAGCGATCGAACTTTGACCAAGCCAGAGGTCAACGTAGGGAGCAACGCAGGTGAGGTCGGTACTTGGTGTCGCTGGAATAAGCGCTCTGCGAAGCCCTCCAACATAAAGCCCTCAATACTTCAACCGTTCGGAAGCCGACAGCCCAACCATCGGACCCTCTGGGCAACGAGGTTTTCACACTGTTCAGCAAGTGTAGAGACAGTTCCATCCAATTTGTCCATCTGTTAACCATCTAGTGATAGCATTTGGTGGCCAGCCAGCGGGAACAAGCCACTTCTGCCGGTCAGTGACCAAAGCGGTCAGCGTGACGCTACGGTAACTCGGGGCATTCCGGAGCTCGGAGTCCGATTCTGGCGCTGTCTGTAAGGAGTCTCCTCCTCCTGGAATGTGTGGATTTTCCCCGAGTACTCTGGTTTCCTCCCGTAGTCCAATGTTATGCCGGGTAGGTTAATCGGACTTTGTAAATGTCCTGTGATTAGGTTAGGGTTAATCGTGTTTGTGGGACTGCTGCGGTGGTGTGGCTCGAAGGGCCAGAAGAGTCTATTCTGTGCTGTGTCCCTACGTAAATAAACTGCAGATGCGGGGAGATCTGAAATGGAAACTTAGGCAGGGTCTCAGCAGCGAGAAGCAGATTCTGAAGCCCTCTCCTCAGACGCTGACTGCCTTGCTGAGTATCCCAGGCGTCTTCCGTTCCACGTCCTGCACTCGCCAGCTGTGACCACGCTCTCCTCGTGGCTCTCAGCCACCGCGCGGAAACCGCCCCAGCTAACTGGAGCTGCAAACGCGAAGCTGGCGGAACTCAGTCGGTCAAGCAGGCGAGGGAACCGGAGAGTCGGCCCTCCAGGGGAAGAGCTTGACCTCAAATGTCAATTGTCCGTTTTCATCCACAGTCACTGAGTTCCTCTGGCCGTCCTGAAGAAGGGTCTCAGCCCGAAACGTGGACTGTTCACTCTTTTCCTCAGATACTGCCTGGCCTGCTGAGTTCGTCTGGCTTTTTGTTGGTCCAGATTCCAGAATGTGTCTCCCAAGATAGAACATACAACAGTACAGCAAAGTGCTGTGCCAATGTATATAAACCAATTCCATGATCAATGTAATCCCTTCATCCTACAGAGCCCATAACCCTACTTATTTCTTTCATCCAGGTGCCCATCAGAGAATCTCAAAAATAACCCTAACAGATCAGCATCAACCACCAATTCACTCCAGGAACTCGCCACTCAATGTGTGAAAAAACCCCACCTTGGATACCGCTCCTAAACTTTCCGCCACTCACCATCAATGGATTTCCTCTGGTGCTGGCTGTCCACTCGACCCATGCCTCTTATAATCTTATACACCCCCGTCAGGTCACCCCTCCTCTTCCTTCGCTCCTAAGAGAAACACCCTATAGTGCGTTCAACCTTCCCTCACTGGACGTGTTCTCTAGTCCATGGGCAACATCCTGGTAAATCTCCTCTGCAGCTTCCACACCCTCCCTATAATGAGGCGACCAGAACTGAACGTAATTCTCCAAGCGTGGTCCAACTGGAGTACTATAGAGCTGCAACATTAACTTGTGTCTCCCCCGTTCAATCTCTCGACGAATGAATGAATGAATGAATGAATGAATAAGAGGTGTATAAGACAATGAGAGGCATTGATCGTGTGGATAGTCAGAGGCTTTTTCCCAGGGCTGAAATGGCTAGCACAAGAGGACACAAGTTTAAGGTGCTGGGGAGTAGGTACAGAGGAGATGTCAGGGGTAAGTTTTTTACTCAGAGAGTGGTGAGTGTGAGGATTGGGCTGCTGGCAATGGTGGTGGAGGTGGATACGATAGGGTCTTTTAAGAGACTCCTGGATAGGTACATGGAGCTTAGAAAAATAGAGGGCTATGGGTAAGCCTAGTAATTTCTAAGGTAGGGTACTGTTCAGCACAACTTTGTGGGCCGAAGGGCCTGTATTGTGCTGTAGGTTTTCTATGTTAACCACCCTGTCAACCCGCACATCAATGCTGAGGCTTGATCTCTTTGTTATTCCACCATGCTAAGGATCCTGCCATTAACCCTGTGCTGTGTCTTAAGGTCTGATCTTTGAAAGTGAATCACTTCCAACTTTACCAGATGAATTCCGACTGCCACTTCTCAGCCCAGCTCTGCATCCTACGTCCCACTGTAACCCACTACTCCACCACCTTCACGCCTTCTGCAAACTTACCGACCCAGCCTTCCACTTCCTCCTTCAAGTCATTTTTTGAAAATCATAAAGTGCAGGCGTCCCAGAACAGATCCCTGTGGAACACCGTTGGTCAGTAGACTTCAGGCAGAATACGTCAGAACCCGGGTACACCAAGGAAGGTGGTGTGGCTCTACACCTGCTGTTAAACCACCCTGCTCCCTCGCCCTCCATTCCTCTCCACAGGGATCGCTCTCGATGTGACTCCCTCGTCCATCCATCCCTCCCCACTAATCTCCCTCCTTGCAAGCAGAACAAGTGCCACACCTGCCCCTACACCTTCACCCTCACTACCATCCAGGGCCCCAAACAGCCCCTCCAGCTGAGCCGACACTTCACCGGTGAGTCTGTTGGGGTCGTATTCCGTGTCCGGTGTGGCCTCCTGTGTATCGGTGACACCACTCCGCCAAGCTGTGTCTGCCAGAAAATGTGGCACCTCTTGGTGACCACTCAATTCAATTCTACTTGCCATTCCCAATCCGTCACGTCAGGCCGTGGCCTCCACTATTGTTGTGAAGAGGTCCCACTAAGCCACTAAGCTCGAAGGAGCAACACCTTGTATTCCATCTGGGTAGCCTCCAACCTGATGAACATCAGTTTCTCAAACTTCTGGTAACTGTCCTCCCCTACACCATTCCCTCGTTCCCATCTCCCTTTCTCGCCTTACCTCCCCCTCCATTTCTTACATGGTCTTCTACCCTATTCTTCTCCAGCCCTTTATCTCTTCTCCAGCCCTTTACTTCACCTCCCAAAATGCTGGTGGAACGCAGCAGGCCAGGCAGCATCTATAGGAAGAAGCGCTGTCGACGTTTCAGACGAAGGGTCTCGGCCCGAAACGTCGACAGAGCTTCTCCCTGTAGATGCTGCCTGGCCTGCTGCGTTCCACCAGCATTTTGTGCCTGTTGTTAGAATTTCCAGCATCTGCAGATTTCCTCGTGTGTTTGCTTTACTTCACCTCTGCTAGTTTCCCCTATCACCTACCACCTCGCACTTCTTCCTCCCCCTCTCCCGAACTTCTCACTCAAAATTCTCATCTTTTTTTCCAGTCCTGGGCCTGAAACGCCGACTGTTGACTCTTTTCCATAGAAGCTGCCTGGCCTGCTGAGTTCTTCCAGCACTTTATGTGTGTTCCTTTGGATTTCCAGCATCCGCAGATTTTCTCGTGTCTCGTGTTTCAGTTAGTTTCAATGAGATACCGGCTCCTTCCACTAAACTGCAGAAAGCACAGGCTCAGAGCAATCATATGGTCCATGTACATTAACCCTTTCATTCCAAGGATCACTCTTGTGACTCCCTGTGACCTCTCACCCTGCTCCCTCATCCCCTGTCCCCAGTCATTTTCCTTCCAATGCTCTCATCTCTCACTCCGCCCATCGCTCAAGCCCACTCCCCTCAATCCCACTCCCTCATCATCTTTTCGCGCCCTCCCCACATCCAGCAACGGAACCCAGTCCCTCAGTTTTCGGGGAAAGGCTGTGCGTTAGGAGCTCCCTGGGACTGGTGAACTTGCAGGAACGTCGTGCACCCTGCCCTGTCGAGACGTGGCCAAGTGCCAGTGTTAATGGGTTACTGCGGGTGCTGATCAGTCAGCAATTCCTCTGTGCTAGTAGTGACCTTGTCCCCCACTCTCTGCTCTCCCAGACCATTACCGTAATGATTGACCCGGAGTCATCACAGTCCGGTGAACCGGGTAACCAATTAGCCCGCACTGTTCACGGGGCCTGCTGGCACATGCTGTGTAGTGTTTACAAACAAGGCTCAGAAACGTCACCCGTTAATCTCCGTCCCGGATATGGACGGAACTCTGGCGCGACGGGGAGAGCCGCTATCCCACGGCCCCGGAGACCCGGCTGCGAATCTGGAGTTTGAACCTTCTCCCCGTGAGGTTTCCTCCTGTGCGCTCCGGTTTGCTGCCACGTTCCAAATTCGCCTGGGTTGCGGGATTAATTGGCAGCTGCAGGACGCCCCTGGCGTGTGGATGAGTGGAAGATCATGACTGCTCTTGTCAAACTCTCTACGTAAATGGTTTGCCATTGCCACCTTCTGGGCAGTGTCTTTACAAGTCGGGTGACCCCGGCCATTACCAATACTCTTCAGAGATTGCCTGGCAGAACTTGTGATCTGCACCGGCTGCTCGTACGAATGTCCACCACCTGCCCCCACGGCCTCACGTCACCCTGATCTGGGCTAAGCGTGTGCTACACCTTGCCCAAGGTGACCTGCAGGCTAGCAGAGGAAAGAAGCGGCTGGCATCTCCCTTGGTGGAGACGTACCTCCACCCTGCCACCCAGCAATGTAAGCTGCATTATAAAAAGTGGTTAAAGTGTTTTCAGCGCAGTGACTGAGATGAAGATTAGACTGAGGGTGGGCTAACTGGAATGCTGGATCAGATTAACTGCCTGTGGGATGGGGGTGGGGGTTCTGATAGCCCGAAGGCAGGCAGCTTTTGGAAAGGGCAGTTTGTCTGGGTGGGAGGTGTCCTTTTAAGGGAAATAAGGAAAGTGAAGGTGCAGTGATATTGAACCATTCATGACGTGGACAATCCTAATCCTGTTTAACTCTGGTACGAGAGGTCACTCACCAGAATGACCACCACACCAGCACACCCACATCACCAGGAACTTATACAGGCAACGCTGATTGAACCATAGAACACTACAGCACAGTACAGGCCCTTCAGCCCTCCATGTTGTGCTGACCCATATAATCCTTAAAAAAAAGTACTAAACCCTCACTATCCCATAACCCTCCATTTTCTTTCATCCATGTGCCTGTCCAAGAGGCTCTTAAATACCCCTAATGTTTTAGCCTCCACCACCATCCCTGGCAAGTCATTCCAGGCACCCACAACCCTCTGTGTAAAAAACTTACCCCTAAACTTCCCTCCCTTAACTTTGTACATCTGCCCTCTGGTGTTTGCAGTTGGTGCCCTGGGGAACAGGTACTAGCTATCCACCCTATCGTAATCTTGCAGACCTCTATCAAGTCCCCTCTCATTCTTCTACGCTCCAAAGAGAAAAGTCCCAGCTCTGCTAACCTTGCTTCATATGACTTGTTCTCCAAACCAGGCAACATCCTGGTAAATCTCCTCTGCACCCTCTCCATAGCTTTCACATCCTTCCTATAATGAGGTGACCAGAACTGAACACAATACTCTAAGTGCGGTCTCACCAGAGATTTGTAGAGTAGTGTTATGGAGAGAATTCAAAGTTCAAAGTGCGGTACTGTGCAAAAGTCAGGCACATATATATGCCAGGGTAGGGTGCCTAAGGCTTTTGTACAGTACTGTAGTAATGTTATGTTTTGCAATTTATCGTAATTCATTATGTTTGCAATATATTGCTGCCATAAAACAGCAAATTCCACAACTAACGTCAGTAACAATAACCCTGATTCTCAGAATCAGAATTGGGTTTATTATCACCGGCATCTGTCGTGAAATGTGTCGTTTTGCAGCAGCCGTACATTGCAATACACAATAATAAAATCTGTCAGTTACGGTAAGACTGTTAGATGTAGGAGCAGAATCAGGCCATTTGGCCCATCGAGTCTGTTCCGCCATTTCATCAATGGGTGATCCAATTTTTCTCAGCCCCAATCTCCTGCCTTCTCCCCCTGTCCCTTCATACTCTGACCAATCAAGAATCTAGCAAATAATAAATTAAACCCAAATTTATCTGATCAATGTTTCTGATGTAATCAAGAAATTGGTACTTTTTTACATTCGACTTGGTCTTGTTTTAAAATTCAAACTTTTTGGACAAATTTAAGAATTTTATTGGAACAAATTATTGGAACACAACTCCCACATAATCCAACATTATTTTTACTAGGCGATACTAAAGGGATAAAACCGAAATCCAAGCTGAATAAATATCAAAAAGAATTCATAAAAATTGCATTGGCAGTAGCCAAAAAGGCTATTGCAGTTACTTGGAAATCAGATTCATACTTAAATATAGATCGTTGGAAGAATGAAATTTTTAGCTGCATTCCACTTGAAAAAATTACTTATAATTTAAGAAATAATTATTAAATATTTCTGAAAATTTGGTGACCTTATTTACAAAAGATAGGATTAAATATATAGGTGCTCCAAAAATAAAATCATTGGTTATCTGGGGAAAGAAATAAATATATATACTAAAGCTTTTATGAACTCCATGGAGCATGTGGGGATCTTCTGATCTCCAGGCATTCTTTCTTTCTTTCTTTCTTTCTTCTTCTCCCTTTTTTTCTCTTTCTACAGGGATATGTTAGGGTGGAGTTTAAGGGGAAGAGGGAAGGGTTGATAATTTTTTTTAAATAATTTTTTTTCCTTGTGCAATCTATTTGAAAATTCAATAAAAAGAATTTATAAAAAAAAGAATCTATCAAATGTGTGTGTATATATATAGTTATTTATTTTAGTTAAATTAATTAAGTGCAAAAAGAGAAAAATTAAGTAGTGAGGTAGTGGTCATGGATTCAATGTCCATTCAGAAACCGGATGGCAGAAGGGAAGAAGCTGTTCCTGAATCATTGAGTGTGAGCCTTCAGGATTCTGTACCTCCTCCCTGATGGTAGCAATGAGAAGGGGGTATGCCCTGGGTGATGGGGGTCCTTAATGGCGGATGAGGCATCGCTCCTTGAAGATGTCCTGGACACTACAGAGGCTGGTGTCCATGATGGTGCTGACTGAGATCACAACTCTGATTCTGAATCTAAAAGATGGATTAATGTAGATGGGTATCAGTGGCTAGCACAGAGTCAGTGGTTTGAAGAGCCATATTTCTGTGTTGTCTATGGGTTCTGTGTCCCCTCCAGAAGCCATGAGCTGGGATTGAAATCTTGCAAAGGCAGCCTTCCGTGTGCATTGCACTTTAGACTCCCCTTGATGGAGCCTTCTTCAACTTGTGGCTCTCTCAGGGTATGGCCAGAGACTATAGCCAAGTCTGATGTTAGAGAAACGGGTGGGAGAGGAAGTGGTGGCAAGGTTGTGAAAGGGTACTTACAGCTTCAGTGATTTGGCATAATGTGACCCAAAAGTGGGCACTCAAGTTGGTGGGAGGTAAAGGCGGCATACGGCATTCTAAGACAAAGGAACAGAATTAGGCCATTCAGCCCATCGAGTCTGTGCCACCATTTCATCATGGCTAATTTATTATCCCTCTCATCCCTATTCTCCTGTCTCCTGAAATCTTTGATGTCCTTACTGATCAAGAACTGATCAGTCTCCACTTTAGATATACCAAATGTCTTGGCATTCCACAGCCACCTGTGGCAATGAATTCCACTGGCTAAAGAAATTCCTCCTCATCTCTGTCCTAAGCCATCAAACACTGCTGATACGTCAACCCTATCCATCTCCGATCATTCTCGGGAACCACTTCCGGACCCTTTCCAACGCCAGCGCATCTTTTCCTAGATAAAGGGCCCCACGTTGCTCCCCAGACTGTTCCTGTGCCGTACTGATCTGCGATCCATACAGATGCAAGGTTTTCCACACTGGCGGGAAGATCACAAACGCAGAGAACGGAGAACAACCGCAAAATGTCGGTGTACTCGAAGCTGAGGCAGCGGACCGGCACAGTGAGTCATTGAGAAGGCAAATGGAACGTTAGGCTTTGCCGGGCCTTGACAGGCAAATCAGGGCTTTTCTCTTCAGAGCGAAGGAGGGTGCGAGAGGTGACTTGACTATAAGATGAGAAGAGGTACTGATAGAGTAGATTACCAGGGCAGAAATGGTTAATAAAGAGGGCAAAGTACAGTGGGGGGGTATGACAGAGGTTTTTTTTATATACGCAGAGTAGTGAATGCCTGGAACGCACTGCCAGGCATGGTGGTAGAGACAAATACATTAGGGGCATTTAAGAGACTCTTAAATAGGACAGGCACTTTTGCCAGCTGGTGGTATAGAGGCATCAGGGCCGGACTTCGAGGCAAATGCTCCTGGGTTCGAATCCGGCCGGCTCCTGGCACGCTTTCCATTCATGGAAGAGTTAGCAACTTGGACCCATAGAAACAGGCAAGCACTAAGAAAATGTGAAAAGTGCCAGCGATTCACCACAGGGTGTAAAAAGGAACGACAACAGCCGACGGACACATGGGGGGCTGGGGGGGGGGGGGAAGAGTTAGATTGATCTAAACGGTCGGCATAACATTGTTATCCAAATGGCCTGTACTGTTCTAATTTCTATAGTTTATAGAATTATATATTTTTTTAGAAATCCACAGCACATTACAGGCCATTTGGCCCGCAACATTGTACTGACCCTGTAACCTACTCTAGAAACTGCCCAGAATTTCCCTACCGCATAGCTCTCCATTTTCCAAGCTCAATGTACCTTCCCAGAGCCTCTTAAAGCCCCTGTTGTACCCGTCCCCACCACTGTCACTGGCAGGGCATTCCACGCACCCACCACTCTCTGTGTGAGAAACTTAGCCCTGACATCCCCCTTGTACCTAATTCCCATCACCTTAAAACTGCCCCCTTGTGTTATTTTTATTTTCTTACTTGAATTATATTTTATTAATTCATTTGTAGTCTAACATTGTGGTTTATGTGCTGTGTGTGATGATATTTTGTTGAATACGTACACAACGCTGGAAGAACTCAGCAGGTCAGGCAGCATCCGTGAGAAAAGAGAAAAAAAAACGTTTCGGGCCGAGACCCTTCATCAGGAATGAGGGGGAAGAGAGGGCCGAAGCCCAGTAATAGAGATAGGAGAGGGGGTAGGGCCGAGGGGCGCCAAGGTGGAGAACCAATCAGAGGAAGGATAAAGTGGGGAGGGGGAGGGGATAAGCAGGAAAGAACTGTGGAGATAAAGAAGCAGAAAGTTGAGAGGCAGAGAGAGACTTAGGATAGGGGGACGGGGAGGGAATGGGAATTACCGGTTGCCTGGTCTGGAGGAAAGCTGTTTAATTTGTCTGTATACATCTATCGTTAGCTAACAGTAAACTTGAACTGGGGCAAACAGAGGCAAGTCCTGCTACAAGTGGGACCACGGCTGGAGTAAGCTGCGCGGATCTCCGCGGTCTCCACCCCAGAGAACTGTGGAGGCCGGGTCGCCGAGTCGGGACAGGCAGAGTTTCTGCAAGGAGACGCGGACGGGAAAACGGGGGTGGGATTGGGTGGGAGGGG